>NC_050183.1:14195269-14237769 GCF_008315115.2 Sander lucioperca
TTATTCTAATAATAAGATGTTTGTCATGTTTTAACAAGATATTTTGATGTTATAACAAGATATTTTCACGTTATAACAAGATATTTTCACGTTATAACAAGATATTTTCACATTATAACAAGATATTTTCATGTTCTAAAAATATAGATTCACAGTATAACAAGATATTTTCACATTATAACAAGATCATTTCACGTTATAACAAGATATTTTCATGTTATAACAAGATATTTTCACATTATAACAAGATATTTTCATGTTCTAACAATATATTTTCACAGTATAACAAGATATCTTCACAGTATAACAAGATATTTTCACATTATAACAAGATATTTTCATGTTATAACAAGATCATTTCACATTATAACAAGATATTTTCACATTAAAACAAGATATTTTCACAGTATAACAAGATATTTTCACAGTATAACAAGATATTTTCACATTTTAACAAGATATTTTCACATTATAACAAGATATTTTCATGTTATAACAAGATATTTTCACATTATAACAAGATATTTTCACATTATAACAAGATATTTTCACTTTATAACAAGATATTTTCATGTTCTAAAAATATAGATTCACAGTATAACAAGATATTTTCACATTATAACAAGATATTTTTACATTATAACAAGATATTTTCACGTTATAACAAGATATTTTCACGTTATAACAAGATATTTTGATGTTATAACAAGATCATTTCACATTATAACAAGATCATTTCACGTTATAACAAGATATTTTCACATTATAACTATATTTTCACAGTATAACAAGATATTTTCACAGTATAACAAGATATTTTCATGTTATAACAAGATATTTTCACATTATAACAAGATATTTTCACGTTATAACAAGATATTTTGATGTTATAACAAGATCATTTCACATTATAACAAGATCATTTCACGTTATAACAAGATATTTTCACATTAAAATAAGATATTTTCACAGTATAACAAGATATCTTCACATTTTAACAAGTTATTTTCACGTACAATTATCACGTTTTAGCGTGAACAAAGGCCAAATGTGTTAAATAGTATATTGTGATAACAATTTTCTTGTTATAACTTGGTAAGTTTGTAAGTTGTAATAATGATGACAATGTCATAATGTTAAAATATCTTGTTAAAACCTGAAAGTATCTTGTTAAAACGTGAAAAAACATCTTGTTATTACAATAAACTTCACGTAATAACGTGATACTGATACGTTTTTCTACTTCGGGCGTGGCGACGCTACGCCTCCGTACTGTGCTGATGAGAGAACGAGTCTCAGCCCGTAACGTAACGTGGAGTAAATGAAGGAAATGTAATCCTCTCGCTGTCTGTTGCAGGGCGGCGGCTCGCTGTAACAAAGGTATCGAAGTCCTGCTGGCCGTGGCGTTGGAGCATTTCGTCCTGGTGGTGGTGAGAGTTCTCCGAGGTCCCACGCAGGCGGACGAGTCGGCCAAGAAGTTACGGAAACTGCTCCACTGTCAGTGGTGCGAGGAGAGAGTCTTCCTCAGACAGGGAACCATGGTGGACGGTGAGTTCACCGAGAGACAGCTGTCTGGTATAGAACAATTTGTTGCTTTTTTAAAAAGTTTTTGCCGCTTATACCAACTATTTTGTCACTCTTCTCTCTCTCTTTTTTGTCCGTTTTTTGCATGTTTTGTAGCTTCTTTCAACGTTTTTGTTGCCTTTTGTATTTATTTTTTGCTTTTTCAAAGTTTTGTAGCTCTTTGCGATTATTTAGACACTTTTTTTCCAACTGTTTTGTCAGTTTTTTCAAAGTTTTTGTCACTTTAAAAAATACGTTTTAGAGAGTCACTACTCGCTCTGAAGATAATCACCGTCACTCTCTCACTCGCTCTACCACACACACACACACACACACACACACACACACACATTAAAACAAGATATTTTCACATTATAACAAGATACCATACACACACACTCCACACATGCACACACACACACACACACACACACACACACACACACACACACACATGCACACACACACTCACCACACTCCACACTCCACACACTCTCCCCTCACACACACATATCGCTGACTGGTATAGAACAGGGGAGGGACAACATTTTGTGCAAATTTGTTGCTTTTTTTTTTTAAGTTTTGTAGCTCTTTCCGACTATTTTGACACTTTCTTCCAACTTTTTTGTCACTTTGTTTTCAACATTTTTTCTAGACGTGGCGAATGAGGGGAACTTGAACAATAGTTAACTAGCCGAAAGGGAAGAGGTTTTCAACGTGATGGCGGACAGCAGTTTGAGAAAAATCACCAAAACCTGGACCCAGAGTTGCTCTATAGTTCTATAATCTTAATTTACAGACTTGCAGTAAATAATGAGAGAAAACTTGCACTAAACCTTTACACAGGCATTTTATATTCATAGTCAGACCGATATCCTGATGGGTCATTATGGGATTGTCTAGCAACATATTGATTATGGCAGAACTGCTGTGTCGTGATATTATCGTGAGCCGTGTATCGTTTTAAGAGGTACCCTGTAATTCCCAGCCCTACTATAGAAGGCTGGTATCAAGGCAGTAACCACAACATCCCCCCCCAATATTTAAATATGCTCAAAATGCCACACTTCGTACGAGGTGTGCTGGCGTTAACGTAACTGCGTAAGAACTCTCTGCTGCCTCCTCTGGTGTTTTTTTTCTGTAGAGAATGAGTACAGGAAGCTGATATGGAAAATGAAATGTCCTTTCTTGTGTTTCCTCCAGACACGCTGCCCTGTAACTGTCATGGAAGTATGCCTGGAAGGACGGCGGTGCAGCTGGGGCCGTTATGGTAAACCTCTCAGCATCCCCGCACACAGCAGCAGCAGCAGCCACAGACTTAGACTTTTAAAATAACGGACGTAGCGTCTGTGATGTCGTTGGTTTGTGGGCTGTCGTTTTGAAGCCTAGAGTTGCCAATGGTGCTGCGCTAAGCTAAACGCTAAAGAGGGAAAGTTGCAGATTTTCAACCCTTGTGAAGCGAGTCATCCAGAGGAGATGTACCGACTGGTAAACACAGACCTCCTGGTACTGCCGCCATTCATTTGCATGTACGGCGGAACAGAAAATCTGCAAACTTTCCCCTAAGTTACCAGATAACGCTAGCACTGAATTAGACATTTTTATGTGACCGAAATGTCAGCGCCCAAAAACGAGTTGAGGTCTATTTGGAAGTTACAGAGAATGCAGCTTTAAGGAGCTTCAGCTTTGGCTTCACTTTTCAGACCCGAAAGCTTGGTCCGTTATTTTGAGTCTGTGGGCACATACAGACACACCGCACTGAGCTGTATGGAAGGGAACTACATACTGCATCTTCTTTGACATCCTTTTTTTTTGCACCATCTGGTGTATGTAACAAACACAAAATCTTCAAATTAAGATATAAGTTGGACTTGTTTTTTGGCTTCAGCATAGAATGTCAGTAAAGGTCCTCACAGATATAGTACAGTAACAGGTGTGTGTGTGTGTGTGTGTGTGTGTGTGTGTCTGTCTGTCTGTCTGTGTGTGTGTGTGTGTGTTTGTCTGTGTGTGTGTGTGTGTGTGTGTGTGTTTGTCTCTGTGTGTGTGTGTGTGTGTGTGTGTGTGCGCGTGTGTGTGTCTGTGTGTGCGTGTGCGTGTGTGTTTGTGTGTCTCTGTGTGCGTGTCTGTGTCTCTCTGTGTGTGTGTTTGTCTGTGTGTGTGTGTGTGTGTGTGTGTGCGTGTGTTTGTCTCTGTGTGTGCGTGTTTGTCTCTGTGTGTGTGTCTGTGTGTGCGTGTGCTTGTGTGTGTGTGTTTGTGTGTCTCTGTGTGTGTGTCTGTGTCTCTCTGTGTGTGTGTTTGTCTCTGTGTGTGTGTGTGTGTGTGTGTGTGTGTGCATGTGTGTTTGTGTGCGTGTGTGTGTGTGTGTGCATGTGTGTTTGTCTCTGTGTGTGCGTGTGTGAGGGGAGAGTGTGTGGAGTGTGGAGAGTGGGTGTGTGCATGTGTGTGTGTGTGTGTGTGTGTGTGTGTGTGTGGTAGAGCGAGTGAAAATATCTTTGTTCACGCTAAAACGTGATAATTGTACGTGAAACTATCTTGTTATAATGTGAAAATATCTTGTTTTAATGTGTGTGTGTGTGTCTGTGTGTCTATGTGTGTGTGTGTGTGTGTGTTTGTCTGTGTGTGTGTGTGCGTGTGTTTGTCTCTGTGTGTGCGTGTTTGTCTCTGTGTGTGTGTCTGTGTGTGCGTGTGCTTGTGTGTGTGTGTGTGTGTTTGTGTGTCTCTGTGTGTGTGTCTGTGTCTCTCTGTGTGTGTGTTTGTCTCTGTGTGTGTGTGTGTGTGTGTGTGTGCATGTGTGTTTGTCTCTGTGTGTGTGTGTGTCTGTGTGTCTATGTGTGTGCGTGTGTGTGTGCATGTGTGTTGTTCACGCTAAAACGTGATAATTGTACGTGAAAATATCTTGTTATAATGTGAAACTATCTTGTTATAATGTGAAAATATCTGGTTTTAATGTGTGTGTGTGTCTGTGTGTGCGTGTGTGTGTGTGTGTTTGTGTGTGTGTGTGTCTGTGTGTGTGTGTATGTGTGTGTGTGTGTGTGTTTCTGTGTGTGTGTCTGTGTGTGTGTGTCTGTGTGTGTGTGTGTGTGTGTGTGTGTGTTTGTGCAGGTGTGGTCCTCTGTTTAACACGGGCTTCCTGAGGCGGATGCTGTCGGCGGCGGTGAAGCACAGCATGGACGACATCCAGCCGCTGGTCAAAACTCTGATCTGCGAGTCCGACTGCACCACCTTCAAGTCTCTGGTCCACGGGCCGTCCGCTCTCACCAACCAGGGTGAAACCCCCCGCCTCTCATCTGGAACGCACGTCTCACGTTTGTATCACGACCCACTTTGTTTTTTTTACCGAATATATTGTGTTTCCTCTGTGCAGTGGAGTGTGGAGTCGTCATCAAGACGTTACAGAGCGGAGAGGAGTCGGGTCCTGCCGAGCAGTCTGGTGAGTCCGTCGCAAAATCAGCTTCATTGGCCAAAATATGTCAACACAAACAAGGAATATGGCTCTGGTTTTAAGTTGGTTTCACTGTTACGCACGGAACAATTTACAGGAAGACAGGACGAACATAGAGCTACAAACAAGGACAACAAAGTTGAAAAAAGACAGAACTATATCCAACATACAAGTAGGTGGAGAGAAAATAGATGTGTGGATATAAAAAAAATACATAAAAAGTAACAATGGAAAACCTAAAGGTGGCTAATACAACAGTGTGTGAGGATTGATTTTAACGTTCTTTTATTTGTGTTACACACAGAACAACTTACAGGAAGATTTTTCTGTTTTCTTTTTTTATACTGCAAGGAAAGAATTAAAATCCTACAATATATCGTAAACCAATCAGAGTACACAGCGCTATCCGCTATGGACTAAGGCCTCCTGCAAACTGCCTGCGTGGCGTGAGCGTTGCGTTTTCTACGTCTTTACACACCAGAAACGTGTCTGACTGCTAGCCTTGCCTGTACACATGTATGTTTCCCATAAACATAAATATATACTGATCTGATTACAGCAGAGACCACGTCGGCAGTATTGACGGCAAAATAGGCTACAGAATATTTTGTTCTGTATTGACGGGTGCAATATTTGAAAATCGATCATTATTTATTATTATAATTTTTTTTTAAATTACATTTATATCTGGATTTATGTCAAAACCTTGAGACTTTCAAACATCAACATGTCATTTATTAAATGTATTTGTGTCAAAATGACATATAAACATCTTTTTGTATACTATTTTGCCTGGAAACGCTTCCAACACGCTTGCGTGTTGCGTGAAAAATAGGTCCTATTTCTAACATGCGCACGTTTTCGCCGCGGTTCGAGCCGTGCCTGAGACGTGCGTGTCACGCAGGCAGTGTGCAAACTCTAACCTGTTAACATGGGAGCCGAAATAAAAACGGAGACGCCACGCAGCTGACATGCTCACACCACGCAGCCAGTGTGCAGCCAGCCTAAGGTCTGGCTGCAGAATTAACTCTCTGGCTTGTCTGTGTTTCTTTAAACCAATCACAACCGTCTTCGGCGGCGGCTAAGCTCCGGACGCAGCGACGGTGGCCTTGCAAAACAGATGGCAGAAGATGTCAGGCTGATCAGACTGATCATAGAGGAACACGAACAGGGGCTCTACCTCTGGCCTCCAGAGGGCAGTACAGCTCAACTTTGTTGCACTTTCAACAGAGAATTTACACTGAAGATTTACAGATAGTTGACAATTAATCGATTTAATGTTTGCAGCTCTAGTTTGAACCCAGTTTTGACCAAAACAACACAAGTTTGTAAAGATGGAGTCACTGCTGGGTTCCCTCTCAGTTTAGTTTTTCCTGTCCAGATCTAATGTTCCGTCTCTCTCCAGCGAAGAGGAAGTCGGGAGACGAGTCGGGGAATGTAGTGAAGAAGATGAAGTCTGATGCGTCCCTGGATCACCCGCCCTTCTACTACAGCATCCACCGCCACAGCATCAGAGGCATGAACATGCCCAAGTAAGTCACCTCTGACCGCTCTCAGCTGTTCCATAGTCATTTATCACAAAACACCACTTAATGTATCTACTACCAAGGACTGTGTGTGTGTGTCACAGTCTGACGTATCATGATAACACATCAGTGAGCCGCATTGACTATGTTAACATGCACATTATATTCCGGTTTTAGCCCTTATTCTGAAAAAGACAATATTCCGACTAAGCTGTTGACACGGCTAATGAAAGAGAATATTCCTCTTAATATTTTCTGTGCAAAAGGATTTTTTTTTCAAAGTTTGTCAGCTGCAGCGTCCCTCTTTCATTCCTTCAACCACATTCTTGAAAAGGTCGCCATTGCGATGTTTGATATCCAAGTCTTTCATAACATTAAAACGTAGCTGTGTTTCTTCTCCTTCTTCTCTTCTGGGCCGTGCATCTCTACCGCAGCCCTGCAAACTGTCGGCTGGTTTGTGTACAACAACCGTAGCAACGCACCGAGCGGCTGTGGCTAGAAGGGATTCAGTTACGACCGAGGTCACGCAAAATCTAATTAATTAATACTTAATACTTTCATCTGTTCCTCGGGAGTGTTTTAATCCAAACTACGATCCTTTTCCTAAACTTAACAAGTCGTTTTGGTGTCTGAACTTAACGGCCGTCGCCGCATTTTCTCGACTATACGCCCGTAGCTCAGAGATCCATCCTCGCTCCTCGAGGCAGGAATTAGAGCTTTGAGACGGCTTTTAACAAAGGAGGGCCAGGACAACTTCCGGTGCAGGCGAGGAGCGAGATCTCAGAGATATCAAATAAGAGACTTGGGAAGCAGCCAGATCAGTGTTCCGTGCCCTGTAACGCCCTGCTGCACCATGACCTACTACAACTACTATGTTTAGTCATAGATCCATTATATTTATAGTGACTATTATTGCCGCTGTTCATCACACCCCCAACCGGCACCGTCAGACACCGCCTACCAAGAGCCTGGGTCTGTCCCAGGTTTCTCCCTAAAAGGAGTTTTTCCTCGCCACTGTCACACTAAATGCTCTTGGGGGAATTACTGGAATTGTTGGGTCTTTGTAAATTATAGAGTGTGGTCTAGACCTACTCTATCTGGAAAGTGTCTCGAGATAACTCTTGTTATGATTTGATACTATAAATAAAATTGAATTGTTGAGAGACGGCAAACACGTTGTTGGTTTGAGGCTAAATGTGAAATGTATTCACGACAGGAAAAACATAAAGTAACACCAGGCTGAAGCTTTAACATTTTAGAGAAATACTAAAGTGTTTTAACTTTGAATACAGGCACATAACCGCAGAAACAGATGTTTATTTAGTTATTTATTTTTATTTCATTTCTGTGCAAAGGTTGAACAAGTTTCTTCAGTACCTGACGGAGGCCGGCTTCAGGGTGAGTCGGACTCACTTCGACCCGACGGGCGTTCGAACCGACGCCACGCTGGAGCAGTTTAAGTCTATCCTCACCAAGTACAGCGTCCCCACGTACACCAACGCCAACGCCACACAGAGCAGCGTGAGCGCTGAGAAGACCCAGTGAGAGAAACGAGCAGCGGGATACAAAAAAATCAATTCACACAAAATCTATCCGCTCATCTGGTTTCTACTGTTTCCGTTTCCCCTGAACAAAGTTGTGACTGCACTGATGTCTGAAACCAAGCCAGCAGCAGCAGCAGCAGCAGCGCCATGCTTTAACTAGAACAAAGTAGAAACTCTTTAATCAAACCAAAACTGATGAGGATTGCCTTTGCTAAAACTGCACTGCACACCAAACTGATCCTGCAGCACAGATGATGTTTCTCTATTTATTTCAGATTTCTCTTGTTTTTTAAATCCTTAAGTTTTTATTTCTTTACTTGCTGATTTATTGTCTTTTTTTGTTTGCTCATCCTGGCTTCTAAAAACATATTAAAATCGGTCTGCAAAGCCTGAATTTCTCAGTGATGTCCTGTAATTCTTCATCAAGTCTGAGAGACACAAACATGCACCGATGTATTCAGCTTGAAAACTCAACTCTGACGAAGCCATTCCTTCCAGACTCTCCCACTGTTTATTACTTTATTACAATGTTTTCACTCTGTTGTTAGTATTATACACATTACAAACACATGCTCAGTACCTCTACATGCACTAATGGAGAGATGTCAGAGTGAGGGAGCTGCCCGTGGAAAGGTGCCCCGAGCAGTTGGGGGTTCGGTGCCTTGCTCAAGAGCACCTTGGCAGTGCCCAGGAGGTGAACTGGCACCTCTCCAGCTACCAGTCCACCACCATACTTTGGTCCGTATGGGGACTTGAACCGGCAACCCTCTGGTTCCCAACCCAACTCCCAACTCCCAACTCCCTACTGACTGAGCTGCTGCCACCCCTGTACTGGAGTGCAGTAAAACATGCAACATTTTCCTCTGAGATGTTGTGGAGTAAAGAGGCATAGAGTGGAAATATGTAATACTTAAGTACACTTTACTTTTACTTTCCAGCACTGCAAAATAGTGGTGGGGGAAAAAAAATTGATACAGCATAGTACCACGGTATTTTTGATCTTTTATTAGTTAAAAAAGGCATTACATTAAAAAATAAATTGAATTGAATTACCTAGCCACAAAGCCACTTTTGGTTTGCAAGACGGTCCGGACTCTCCGGAGCGATTAAGAAACTTAAGACTATTTAAGCTTAGCACAGATCCTGGAGGTAACCGGCTCCATCTAGCCTAGCTTAGCACAGATCCTGGAGGTAACCGGCTCCATCTAGCCTAGCTTAGCACAGATCCTGGAGGTAACCGGCTCCATCTAGCCTAGCTTAGCACAGATCCTGGAGGTAACCGGCTCCATCTAGCCTAGCTTAGCACAGATCCTGGAGGTAACCGGCTCCATCTAGCCTAGCTTAGCACAGATCCTGGAGGTAACCGGCTCCATCTAGCCTAGCTTAGCACAGATCCTGGAGGTAACCGGCTCCATCTAGCCTAGCTTAGCACAGATCCTGGAGGTAACCGGCTCCATCTAGCCTACTGCTCCCAATAAGTGACAAAATAACACAAACATGTTCCTATTTACATGATGTGATTTGTAGAGTCACAGCGTGTACAAATAACAAGGTCACATGACACACAGCCATCTTCTAACCGTATACATACTGGGAACTATATTCTCAGAAGGCGAAGCACTGCTACTTCTGCTACTTGGGCGGAGTGATTTGCTAGCAGCACCTGAAGCCCTGTGGTGAGGAGCAGAGAGTTGGCCTGGAGTTCACTCAGAGTTGGAGTAATAGAGTCAACAATTACTAGATAGTAAAAGCATAGTGACCTTGTCATTTGTACAGAGGGAGCGCCGGACTCGGACAAAGCCGTGAATCAGAGAATTTAAACGTGTTTTCACCGATTCATCTCTAGAAATGTAACTGTAGCAAACCTCTCACTATCACTAACGCTATCCACATTCATATTTAGACGAAACAAATATCAGATATATTTAGCTGGGGGGGGGGATCATATTTCGGAAGGGGGTGGGAGCGGTCCTGCCCCGTACCCCCCTCTAGCCCCGCCCCTGCATGTAACCAATAAATTATATTGATTGTATAATTGTCCGAGAATATTGAGAATAGGGCTGGGCGATACGGAGAAAATCAAATATCATGATATTTTTGACCCAATACCTCGATATCGATGTTGTAGGGTTGACATTTGATGCTTTCACGAAATATTTTTACAATTAGATTTTTGATATATAATCATCAGTAACACGGATGCAATGACTTGGTGGGTAAAGGCAAATAATAAAAACAGCTAGAACAGTCTGGTAAGTTCATAAAATGACATCACTTTACTGTGATGCAGCCTTTAAAACCAGGAAAAGGCAACACTTGTGTCATATTACCATATTACAATATCCATAATCTAAGACGATATCTAGTCTCATATCACGATATTGATATAATATCGATATATTGCCCAGCTCTAATTGAGATTGAGATGTGATGGGGAAATGGGGTTAGATGGGAAACGCTCTCTTCTATAATTATCAGGGTAAAAAAGTGAGCTGGCTCTTCTGGCTGCACGTCACTGAGCGAGAAGAGGAGGGCGTGTCCCTCCTCTTTTCTCCCTCCTCCCTCCTCCCTCTCTCCGCTGTAGCTCGATGTGACTGTTCGTACCTGAGGACTGAACCCTTCACCTGTGGATCCTCTCCCGGCAGCAGCACCATGGGGAACTCCGCGTCCAGTCTGCTGGATGAAACCAAATCCAACTCCATCAAAGGTAAGACAAAAAAAAACTAAACATTTCTCACACAAACATTCACGTTCTGGGAGCGACGCGGCAGCGGCGACGCACCGCGCACCGCGCTCTCCCCGCGTCTCTTTTTTAACACAAACCGGGGTCGGCTCCGTCTCTATTTCTGCAGGGAACTTCCACTTCAGCTCCGTGTTGGTGGGGACGTTAAATGTCAGATTGTTTGTGATGAGCAGACGTCAGTATATCAGTCCTAGAAGCGCGGGTGTGATGTCCAGCTCCTTCTTCCCTGCGCGGTTTCTGTGACTAAATCGGCGTCTCATCAAATCTTTGTCTTGACTTGAACGTAGCTCTCTCTCCACTCAGCGGAGAGTTTTCTGTGGAAGCAAACGGCTGATTAATTCCACCTGATCATGTTTCCAGA
Organism: Sander lucioperca; assembly: GCF_008315115.2. NCBI lineage: Eukaryota > Metazoa > Chordata > Actinopteri > Perciformes > Percidae > Sander > Sander lucioperca. Next base: position 14,206,449 of record NC_050183.1, read on the forward strand.
GATGTGCGTGTTTGTGTTAGAACCTGTCCGTCTAGTTTTTTGTATCTTGTATCTGGTGAAGTCTACGTGATATGCAGGTATACACAGTATACCCACTAAGAAAGCTCCAGGATTTCCATATACCCACTTAAAAATGCCCAATGACACGCAACAATATACTTTCCATTATATTTTTGATATATTTTGAATTGTCATCTGTGTTTTTCTTCTTCACATAGTCTAAATAAAGGGATTTCAGCCGTAAATTGGTGCATAAAAGTGTATCAGAATGCAGACAATGAAGTTGTTGACGCTCAAAAGTTCCCTGGGGGAGGACAGCCAGACCCCTCACTATGATATGCCCCCCCCCTATATATATATATATATATATATATAGTACAGTATACCCACTACAATACATTAGACTACACCACTGGTCTTTCCACAGGAATCCTCCTTCCTTCAGGCAGGCTGTCTGACACAAGGGTGTAGGTTTTGTTTTAACATTGGGGGCTTCTGGGTGAGGAGGGGAGGGGGGGGTGTTAGGGTGTCCTCCCCCATAAAACTTTGAGTGTCAAATACTTAATTTCTTGCATTTTGGTGGATTTTCTGCAACAATTTGTGCCTTTTTTTGCATCAATTTCTGACGCAAATGGTTTTTATTTATGCTACAGTAGAGTCTCTGTGTGTGCTTAATGTGTTGTTGATGCATTTTTAATATGTGTCTATGCACTTTCACCTGTGTCTACTGTGCTACGATACTTGTGTTATGTTTTTCTCATGCCATCAACCTGCCAGTAGTCATGATCTGGAATAGTGGTTGTGTCATTATAATTGTGTATGCCTTTATGTCTTTCTTGTTTTACGTGTATTTGTTGTATTGTTGCGTTATCTATTGTTTTTAAGCCATCGACCTGCAAGGGACTGCAGATGATAATTAGCCTGTATGGCTAAATCTGGTACATTTACATGTTGGACTCTGTACTCGTGTTGGTTAATGTGCGTTGTCCCTTTTTAAATAAAGACAATCTAAAGGAAGTTATTCACCTCCTGTATATTGTTCAAAACGTTCTGCATATTCAGAACATCGCACGTGTTTCAGGATGTTTTCTTTAGGAATCTCCGACGTTTAAATCTTTATAAAAGACAAACAAAATCACAAGAAATCAGGCGTCTGGTGTGTGCGCCAGTTTTTGTGTGTGCGCCTGTGTGGGGGTGTGTGTGTGGGTGTGTGTGGGTGTGTGTGGGTGTCGGCCTGTCCCCGCGAAGCTCTGACCTGCAGACAGCAGAGGAGCAGAAGAAAGTAGCTGCACCTTCGCCAAAATGAAGACTGAAAAACAGAACTATTTTGATACAAACATTTACTCGCCATGTGGCAGATAGCCACATAGATATAGATATCATTTATTAATTATATATTATTTAACTTTAATATTTAGTGTAAATAATTGTTAAATGTAGCACAGAGTCTTATCGCACAAACACTGAAGGAATGCTGCAAACATTTGACAGCCAGTACGACTTGCCTGGGAGAACACACGGGTCACAAACGGCAATTCCACAACTGTCCAACAGCGTGAAAGACGACATACTGAAGGAGATCAAAGACATATTGTGGATATTTAAAATGTCTTCCAGTTCCAGTGTTAAATATTCTTTAGAAATACAAGTTTATTGATCTTTGAAAAGGTGTACCTGCATTATTATGCCATTATCATTATATTAGATGGAATGACAATATTATCATTTACCGCAATAATTTCTGGGACAATTTATTGTCCAGCAAAATGTGTTACTGTGACAGGCCTACATGTAGTTTATAAAATCTGATGTTTTATTCTAAATTAAACTAGCCAACAATATAACGGCTACAAGTTCACAGAGACACACACACACACACACACACACACACACACACACACACACAGGCCCTTACAGACAATATAACGGCCTACAAGTCCAGCTGTTAGGATCCTTTACACTTTCTAAAATGGGAGGCTTTTTCTGCATTGAGTACTTTTACTTTTAATACTTTAACTACATTTTCCTGACAATACTTACATTCTTTTACTTAAGTTCCATTTTCAATGCAGGACCATTACTTGTAACAGAGTATTTAACAGTGTGGTATTAGTACTTTTATTGAAGTAATAAAGGATCTGAATACTTCTTCCACTGCTGCAAAGTAGACACAGTTCTTGTTTTCTGTACGTATGTTTTGAGCCTCCTGAATGGTTATTTTTACTTGTTTTTGGGAGTGGGTTGTCTTTCATATGTTGTGAGATAAATCTACAGGTCTTCTTAATATTAGGCTATTACCATAGGCGGACTGGAAGGGCAGATGAACTCTTGGGCTGATTTGGGCCGCTGGAAAAAAAGAAAAAGAATGCGGCAACACTGGCGTATCACACTAGTTTGACAAATAATATGCGAGACTGTACGGCTGCAGCCTGGAGCCTCCCGTCTGCTGCTGTCGGGCTTCTACTTTTCAAAATAAAAGCTTGCGTCTGGTCCGCTATGTCTTCGTAGTTTGGTGTTTTGGGTGTTTAAGTATGTACTAAATATGTAAGCATTTCCGTTCTATTCTAAGATGGTGCCATGGTAGTTTATTTGAAGGCTTTATGAAGTGTGTAGTATTTTACTATGAAAGCCTGTAAGTGCGCCTAATGCTGCAGGTGCCATAATCTCACGTGAGCCTGGTTTTTGCAATTATGAAGCAAATAATGTCCCCATCTGAAATTGGGACGGAACTGCCAGGGACGAATGGTTGTCCCAGTCCGCCCCCTGTCTACGCATATGGTCTGATTTCATGCTGCTGCTGTCAGCTTTCAGGGCTGATCAGGTCACTCCTGCCTTTCCAGTCCCGCAGGGGAAAAGAAAAGTGAGATGGGAGAGAGAGAGAGAGTGGGTGCAGAGACCTGTTTCCCCCCCTTTGTCTTCTGTCTCCTCTGCCTTTCTGGGTGTGTCTCTGGGTGCGTGTGCAGAGAGGACAAACGGTGCTTCTGCTGTTTTTCTTTGTGTGAGAATGACACAGAGTACAACAACAGTCAGGTGTTAAGAGAGCTGAGTTAGAAATGTTTGAGCAGAAAGTTTCTTTTAAAGAAGTTGATGATGTTGCTGCTTTATCTGTGATGTTGGCCATACCTAAGCTGAATCGGGAGGATGTTTGCTGACCAAATAACGATTATCTTCATTGTGGATTAGTTGTTTGGTCTCTAAAATGTCAGAAAATGGTGAAAAATGTGGATCAGTGTTTCCGAAAAGCCCAACCTGATGTCCTCAAGGGTCTTGTTTTGTCAACAACTCAAAGATATTCAGTTTACTGTCACAGAGGAGAGAAGACACTAAAACATATTCACATTTAACAAGCTGACATCAGAGAAGTTTGACTTTACGTGCGGTCAGGAAAGTGAATGCAGGAGAAGCAGCTCTGGCTGTCTGTAAAATTTGGCTACCTAAAACCATAAGAAGTGTATTTGCAAAAACAACATCTAAAAGAAAACACACAGCAGTGTGTAACGCTGACTGAAGACAGCTGGGACCACCTCATATTTAATCGGCACTTAGAAAGGAAGCATAAAATCTTAATTTGTTTTCTGTGGGTGTTTTTTATGGTCATGTGGATCTTTCAGATCAATGGGTCAAACGACAAAGGACTTTCACCCAGGAGACCAGGGATCGTGTCCCGCGTGTCACGTTTCCTAAACCCAACCGTCCCGTTCTTCTTTACCTAAACCCAACGTCCCGTTCTTCTTTACCTAAACCCAACGTCCCGTTCTTCTTTACCTAAACCCAACCGTCCCGTTCTTCTTTACCTAAACCCAACGTCCCGTTCTTCTTTACCTAAACCCAACGTCCTGTTCTTCTTTACCTAAACCCAACGTCCTGTTCTTCTTTTACTAAACCCAACGTCCTGTTCTTCTTTACCTAAACCCAACCGTCCTGTTCTTCTTTACCTAAACCCAACCGTCCTGTTCTTCTTTACCTAAACCCAACGTCCTGTTCTTCTTTTACTAAACCCAACGTCCTGTTCTTCTTTACCTAAACCCAACGTCCTGTTCTTCTTTTACTAAACCCAACGTCCTGTTCTTCTTTTACCAAACCCAACGTCCTGTTCTTCTTTTACCTAAACCCAACCGTCCCGTTCTTCTTTACCTAAACCCAACTGTCCTGTTCTTCTTTTACTAAACCCAACGTCCTGTTCTTCTTTACCTAAACCCAACGTCCTGTTCTTCTTTACCTAAACCCAACGTCCTGTTCTTCTTTTACTAAACCCAACGTCCTGTTCTTCTTTACCTAAACCCAACGTCCTGTTCTTCTTTTACTAAACCCAACCTGTCCGCTGTATACGGCATAGACATACACGTGGATAGTTCAAAATGCGTACAGAAAGTGGCGTGTATGTTTATGCGAAGTCATGATGTCGTTGCGAATCGCAATAAATGAAAAGCGCAATACAAATCAAATGGGCACCCACGTATCGGAAAATAATCGAATCGGGACTAAAGCATGTCGTCTCGGCCCTAATGATGACTGTGATCAGAGAGTTCCAGCTCTTCCTTCATGAGTCTGACATGATGATGAGACTAGCAGCCAGGTGTGCGGGGTCGAGGCCATTCTGGCTTCTCGGGTCACTTTCACAACAGACGGGGTCAATGCTCGGGACAAACCATGCTGTTGTCAACTAACAAACTAAAGGTGAAAAGTTCGAGGAAGCTGAGAAAAGGTGAAACAACAATGACAACAAAGACACACAATGATTTTAAAATGCAGAATAATCTGGTGTCCTTTAGATATTATTGTACTGAAGATCGACCGTGAAAACAGCTCCGTTAGAGCGGCGACTAGCGATTATTTTCATTGTCATACTCCTCTCCCTCTCTATCATAAAGGGTGCATAACTGCACCATGGAAGAAGAATTATTTCTGTACAGGGCTGCAACTACAGATTCTTTTTATTGTCGATTAATCTGTGGATTATTTTCTGGATGAATGGATGAGTTTTTTGGTCTCTAAAATGTCAGAAAATGGTGAAATATGTGGATCAGTGTTTCCCAAAGTCCCAAGATGACGTCCTCAAATGTCTTATTTTGTCCACAACTCAAAGATATTCAGTTTACTGTCACAGAGGAGAGAAGACACTAAAACATATTCACATTTAACAAGCTGACATCAGAGAAGTTTGACTTTACGTGCGGTCAGGAAAGTGAATGCAGGAGAAGCAGCTCTGGCTGTCTGTAAAATTTGGCTACCTAAAACCATAAGAAGTGTATTTGCAAAAACAACATCTAAAAGAAAACACACAGCAGTGTGTAACGCTGACTGAAGACAGCTGGGACCACCTCATATTTAATCGGCACTTAGAAAGGAAGCATAAAATCTTAATTTGTTTTCTGTGGGTGTTTTTTATGGTCATGTGGATCTTTCAGATCAATGGGTCAAACGACAAAGGACTTTCACCCAGGAGACCAGGGATCGTGTCCCGCGTGTCACGTTTCCTAAACCCAACCGTCCCGTTCTTCTTTACCTAAACGGTGAAATATGTGGATCAGTGTTTCCCAAAGTCCCAAGATGACGTCCTCAAATGTCTTATTTTGTCCACAACTCAAAGATATTCAGTTTACTGTCACAGGAGGAGAGAAGAAACTAGAACAATATTCACATTTAACAAGCTGACATCAGAGAATTTTAACTTGTTTTTTCCTAGGAGGAGGGAGAAGGATGGAGGGTGTAGGGTGGTCAGAAAATGGGAACAAAAATGTCGGATGTGCACAAGTAGACGGGGGTAAAAAGAAAGAAATACTGAGTAAATCTCCGACCCTGCTCCTGGTTTCGATAGTCGACATCGAAAGCTCAATTCGATCGATTTTTGTTCAACTAGTCTGATATTTTATAAACCAAGACATTCAGTGATTTAGCAAGAAAATAATCAGATTAATCGATAATAAAAATCATTATTTGCAGCATTTATGACAATCATGAATGTCACAATAGAGCTTAATTTAGGCTCATTTCCAGTGTTCAGCAACCTTTTATAAAATGGAAAAAAAAGTTCAATGTCGGAGCAAAGAAATGTTGCAAATTAAAAACCAAATCATAAAAGAACTAGTTTTTAAAAACGCAGACCAGGTAGGAGGTGGTCTGCAGGGAGGACTTTAATGAACACCCTCCATTTGAATAAAAGAGGCGCTATGCAGTTTTGGCCATTTCTTCTCTGTTTTCTCTCTTTCTGCTGGCAGGTTTCTCTATAGAGCTCCCCCTACAGCTTCAGAATAGATATTTGGCAGCTCCTATGTTTACTTGTGTCTGACTCCTTTCTCGGTCAGTCTGCCGTTTCCTCTTTCTCTGTTCCTCCGACAGTGCTTTCCTAGCTTTCTGCTTCTTTTTAGCCGGCTCAGTCATGACAATAGTGTGAAAAACTCCATCGTTACCTTGTTAGCCGGTTCCTGAATGGCCGTATGTGTGCAGTGCCGTGAAGCAATTCGTTACATCGTGAGACCTGATATCACGCCATACTTCCTGACGCTGAGGCCGGCGGCTCGCCGGCCGAAAATTGCAAGGGTGGTTTTTCAGCTCACAGGCGCTAGGGGGGAGCGAGACGACCACCATTCAACTCGAAAAAAGTCATATAACAATTCCAATGACTCCGAAGCTGTTCAGTTAGGGTAAATTAAGCTAAAAAAACGACATAGTTCCCCTTTTAATAGGAACATTTTACATTTATTTAGTCATTTTTCAAACCACAAACTGATTCATCAGGTTTCTTTCATACGTCTGTCTGTGTATGTTTTGGATGGATTTTTCCTGCACTTTCCTTCAGTCATCAGACTGGAAAACGTGGTCGCTGTTGTGGAAAAACTGTCTTCTTCTGAACTCTCTTTAGCAAGAAACACGGTCCGTCTCTGATTTTACTTTCTGCATTAACCCTCGTGTTGTCTTCCTGTCGACCATGCACATTTTGTTTTTCTGGGTCAGAATTTAAAATGAAAACTTTATGGTCGTCTTTTTCGACACTTTTGTCTCTTTTCCCGACGTTTTTGTTGATTTTTTTCAATGTTCTTTTTTTGAAATTTTTTTTAAAATCCTATAAAATTGAATTAAACACCCAAATTCAATGAAAGTAGTGAACTGATCCTTTATTTTATTGGGAAGAGCATTGTGTGGAACCATCCACGTTATTTTTTTTTGACAATTTGGTTGAAGAAAACCCCAAAAATGGGTCAAATTTGACCCGAGGACAACAGAAGGGTTAATGTGGGGAGAGAAAGAGGCAGATCCAGAATGTGATTCGAATTAAATCTGCAGCTCTTACTTTTAAACGCATGATAATGAGGTTGTGGAGGCAATATTTCACTAATTGCTCCAACATGTCGGGCTTCAGGGATTCTCAGGGGATTTTTTTTCCACACTAAAATCTAACGGCCGCAGCAACAGTTTGTGAGACGAAGTTCGGTTTTCAGTCTTCGAACATGTGGATCCCGTAAAGAAGTACATGAAAGCCCTGGTATAGATGGTGTACTGTACAGTGATGATGTTTCTGAGCATCTTTAACATCTGGCTGAGTGGTGATGCATGTTTATCCTGCACATATTTCACCAAAGAGCCCAAATGGAGAAGCTCGACAGGGTTCAACATCTGCTCTGCTGCAGAGTTTCTGCATTACTCAACAGTTTGAACTGTTTCCTCTTAGACCTCCTTTGGCTCCTCTCATCATGGCCGCTCCCAGAGGTTGTTTTTCATGCAGCATATGACTCCTATTTCGGTTTCTAATGACGGCACCCTCTAGTGGTCGTAGTAGTTCTGACGGGAGCAAAGCAGAAAGTAAAGGTGAGGAAGTATAGGAGCGCCAAATATATAAATAATATAATATATAAAAATATCCTTGTGAGGCAGGTTGGGGGGGTAGATGGGTCAACCAAACACAGGACTTTCACCCAGGAGAACGGGGTTCATGTCCCGTTTGAAAAGAAAAGGAAACAGTTTTTTTTTAACTTACGTTCAGCGTCACGTGTGTAACCTTCAGGAAGTGAGGTAACCCAAAGATTTGAACCCAAACCAACATCTTTTTCTTAACTTAACTACGTAGTTTTTGTGCATAAATATTACCCAAACTGTGACCGTTTCACAAAACGAACAAAGTTTTTAAAACTGCGACCGTTACGTTCTCTGGTTTAGATATGAGGACGTATTTCTTGTCACCGCTAGGAGCGCTAGTTTATGAAACGCTCCTGTAGGTCGTATTTAGGGTTGGGTACTGGAAACCGGTTCCACTATGGAACCGGTAGGAATCGGACCGGATTACAACGCAAATTTCGGTTCCTCATTTCGGTTCCACTTGATGTGTCGACTGAAATATTTTCCCTCTGTCGCTCCGAAACGGATGTAAAAATATCACACTTTCTCTGTAGTCTACCGTTAGCTAGCTACCGTAAATGTAGGCTACTTTTAAAATGCCATGTTTTCCCTCTGGATTCACCAAAACGGACGTAAAAGCTTATTAACCATTCACTGCACGTGATCGCTAGTAAACATATTACATCTTGGATGTCATTTTTCAGTTTTTCAAGAATCTGTTTAGGAATCTGAATGGTTTTAAAAGTACCGGTTCGGCATCGGAATCGTAAAAATCTAAACGACCCAACCCTAGTCGTATCAGAGGGGAGAAACAAAAGACCGATATCGTCGAATGGTTTGGAGGACTGGTTGGCAGGGACGGACGGGGTACTGAGGACCAGTCATAAACTGGTACTGGTTCCTGACTGGTCTGAACCGGAGCTGCTCCTGCACCAGTCGGTGCTGCTACCTTCATTCATTTCTTTAACATTCATATTCCGTTTGCTTACTGTTCAATAAACATCTTCCTTGCGTGCAGCCGTCCGCTAATGGTTAGCGTGCCGCTACTTTGTGGTTGTGTTTACATTCTATGGATTATACAGCAGGCGGGTTATAAGAGTGCACCGACTACATTAAAGTGAATAAAAACTAGGGCTGTTGGGGCGCCTGGGTAGCTCACCTGGTAGAGCGTGCGCCCCATGTACAGAGGCTTGGTCCTCGCTGCAGCGGCCGCTGGTTCGACTCCGACCTGCGACCCTTTGCTGCATGTCATTCCCCCTCTCTCTCCCCTTTCATGTCTTCAGCTGTCCTATAAATAAAGGCCTAAAATGGCCAAAAAATAATCTTTAAAAAAAAAAAAAAAACTAGGGCTGCACAATATAACGTTTTTTTTTTTTAATCGTCATCGCAATATCAACTGGCACATAATGCATATCGCGATAGACACTACGAGATTGTTTGTGTCAGTTGAAAGAAAATATCAGTAGAAAACTGCACTTTAAACGGTCCGTTTGTAACGGCTATTCTTTTTGAGAGGTGTCTGTCATTGTCAATTCAATGTTCAATTTGTTTAATAAAAGAATGTTAGAAATGATTATTTCTTTTAAATTCAACAAGCAATTTGTTGTATTTAAAAGAATACTGAAAGCAACAGAAAGGCAGAACTGAGTTCACACTAATATCTGTTAATTTATCACAAGTAATATCGTTATCGTGATATTCAACATTATCGCGTATTAGGGCTGAACGATTAATTGCATTTGCGATAATATCGCGATATGTTAAAACGCGATTTCCTAATCGCAAAGGCTGCGATTTGGTCACATGACTCGCGAGAGCAAATCAGTCTGCACTCCGCAGAGAAATCATCAACTTAGCACGCTAACGCTACGCCGTACCTTGAGCTGATTTCTGTCATTCAAACAACTCTGAGTCGTAGTTTAAAACTTTTACAGCCATTTTAATAAAATGAAGGGTTTTATTCTGGTTCGAGTCCATATGTGCAGTTAATGGATACAGGCACGCAGAACTCAAGGCTCGGTTGGCAACTAGCTCTGATTAGCGGTTAGCTCCGGTTAGCTCTGGTTAGCTCCGGTTAGCGGTTAGCTCCGTTATAAAGATATGAGTGGAGGAGCTGCCACTGAGAGGGGTAACAACCAGACTCTGATAAATGACGTTCGGGGAGCTTTCACAGCAGCGTGGCCGCGGTGTTTCAACAGTTTTATTAGTACAGTTAATCCCACGGCAAGAACACCAGCAACATGCTAACGCAACGATAGCCTCTCTGAACAAGTGCACACGGCAGCACGCAACTTCACGAGGGGGAGGGGCTGGAGGCAGATCCTCTCTGTGCACTGTAAAAAAAAATACACTGTTGTGTGTGTGTGTATATACTATATTTTTACTTTTTTAACTGTGTAGTGTGTAATTGTGTGTTGTTCATACTATAAAATGATTTATTGTTTGTCTTTGTTGAATAATACAGAAGACAAAGAGCTTAAAAAAATAATCGAATCGAAATCGCAATATTTGGGAAAAAAATCGCAATTAGATTATTTTCAAAAATCGTTCAGCCCTATCGCGTATCCCATATTTTCCTCATATCGTGCAGCCCTAATAAAAACCATAGACGGTTACAATAATGGACGTAGCAGCTGTGACGTCACCCATTGGTTTGTGAACTACTGTTTTTTTTTTTTTTAAGATTATTTTTTGGCCATTTTCGGCCTTTATTTTTGACAGGACAGCTGAAGAAATGAACGGGGAGAGAGAGAGGGGGGAATGACATGCAGCAAAGGGCCGCAGGTTGGAGTCGGCCCTCTGCGTAGAGGATTAACCCTCTATATATGGGCGCCCGCTCTACCAACTGAGCCATCCGGGCGCCCTGAACTGCAGTTTTTAAGCCTTGAGTTTGGCGACTCTGGCGTCACTATCTTGTTTTTAGTTTTTTTTAAACCGAACGTGATGTTTTTTGACAGAGATGTCGGATCTTTGCAGGATGACGCGGCCAAACTAATGTTGTAATCAGGTCTGCCTTTCTGCTGCTTTCAGTATTCTGCCTAAACAACAACAAAGAGCTTGTTGAAAAAAAAAAAACTGAGAAGAAGTTATTGAAAATTGAATATTTAACTGAACAAAAAAGGTTAAAAATGCATTTTTTTTCTCTTTCAACTAACAAAAGAAATCCCGTTGTGTCTTTCGCAAAGTAACAGATCTTTGCATTGTATTTATTGCCCAAGTTGATATGGTGTTGACGATTATTGTGCAGCCCCACTGGTGTTTTGGGTCCTTTACTGGAATACAACTGTTACTGTGTTTGCAAGTCTCCCAAATGGCTCAAAAGGAAAAACCCTTCACTCAGTGCAGGATTACATCATCCGTTCAGACAGAAACTACGCCATCATTATGTGTGTTTGGGGCTGCAGTTCTGTGCGCTGTGTCACTCCAGCTGCCATTACACAACCCCTCAGATATTCTGTGAGAGACTGTGAGAAACCTTTCCTCCTTTTGAATCTGCTCGTCACAAAGAGAGGAAGCTGCTGCTGCTGCTTTCTGCTGGAAACCCACCTGTTGTTTCACTCCAACACAACGCTAATACATCTGCTATCAAAGCAACTTTTCACCATGAAACCAGCGATGAGTAGCAAAGAAAGTATCTGTGTGAAGTTCTTGTGTGCAGCATCTCCAGCCTGGCAGTCAGATTGGATTTTATGTTTTTTATACATTTCTGTTTATGCAGATTAAACAAACCAGATACAACATGCTAATATATGACCTTTAGAGGTTTAGAGGCTTAATTGGATTCATTTTTTAACTTTAGAGCAGAGCCAGGATGCCAAATTACGAATCCTACTATGGCTACACCAAGACCCACCCCAATAGCAGCTCGATTGGTTGGGGTTAGGATAGCCGATTGGTTGGGGTTAGGCATTGACCGTGAGTGTTTAAGGTTAGCATAGCCGATTGGTCATGGGATAGGACCTGTACAAATCGTGTTACGTTACCGTGCGCAAGCATGGACGCCTGGCCAATAGTAGTAATTGAAGGGTGGGTCTTGGCCATAGTAGGATTCGTAAAATCGCAGCCAGGATAGCTGTTTCCCCCCTGCTTCTAGTCTTTATGCTAAGCTAACCACATCCTGACTCCAGCTGTGTACTGAACACACTGACCGGTTTGAGATCAGTTTAGGGTTAAACAATTGGATGAATCGGCTGAGTACAACGCCGGGGGGGAATTGTGTTTTTGGGGCGATTTTTTTTGAGGCGACATGTCATTTTTATTTAGCTAGTTAATGTTACGTTCTACGTCTGAAAGTATGCGTGAGAGACAACTTCAATTTTCAATGCACTCTCATGAAAGGGTTCCCATGATATCGTACGAAAACCTATGCACAACAATTCGTATGATATCCTACGAAATTACATCCACTGACAAAAGGTGACCATCATGTGGCGACAACAGTTAAAGGTGCAGAGATTGTTGATTTTTGAACTCAACTGCCAAACAAGTATCACGGAAGGCTTGTATCATGTGGACACGCCGACAGTGTTGTTGTCATTACTTAGAATTCCTCATGGGGGCGACAAAAACTACGCACTATAGCTAGCCCCCTAAAGTAGTACTGCCGGGACATGAACACCTGTTTCCTGGGTGAAAGTCTTGTGTTTTCTCCTAAACTTCTTCAGGACATGAACACCTGTTTCCTGGGTGAAAGTCTTGTGTTTTCTCCTAAACTTCTTCAGGACATAAACACCTGTTTCCTGTGTGAAAGTTTTGTGTTTTCTCCTTAACTTCTTCAGGACATGAACACCTGTTTCCTGGGTGAAAGTCTTGTGTTTTCTCCTTAACTTCTTCAGGACATGAACACCTGTTTCCTGGGTGAAAGTCTTGTGTTTTCTCCTAAACTTCTCCTGGACATGAACACCTGTTTCCTGGGTGAAAGTCTTGTGTTTTCTCCTAAACTTCTTCAGGACATGAACACCTGTTTCCTGGGTGAAAGTCTTGTGTTTTCTCCTTAACTTCTTCAGGACATGAACACCTGTTTCCTGGGTGAAAGTCTTGTGTTTTCTCCTTAACTTCTTCAGGACATGAACACCTGTTTCCTGGGTGAAAGTCTTGTGTTTTCTCCTAAACTTCTCCTGGACATGAACACCTGTTTCCTGGGTGAAAGTCTTGTGTTTTCTCCTAAACTTCTTCAGGACATGAACACCTGTTTCCTGGGTGAAAGTCTTGTGTTTTCTCCTTAACTTCTTCAGGACATGAACACCTGTTTCCTGGGTGAAAGTCTTGTGTTTTCTCCTTAACTTCTCCCGGGACATGATCTCCTCTCCCCGGCTTGAAAGCCCTGTGTTTTAGGAGCCTAACATCCCCCCAGACCTCCTCCCTACGAAGATTTTCACGCTCTTATACAGCAGTCGTCAGTGTGCTGCTGACAGTAATAAATACGTGGAATACATACCAATTAGAGTGCGTTACTTTTCAGACCTATATGTACGAATGGTTCATGAGAACAGCCTGTAATTTTGTGCTTCAAGCTCAGTTCAGATGGAGGTTCTTCAGACTTACAGCTGAATATTCACGTCTGCATGCAGCTTTGTTTGAGTGCAAACACGAGGAAATGAGGCAGAAAAAACAAAAACTGAGACCTTGACATTCTTACTCCTCATCCAGGTATGATGGTATGTGAGCGTCAAACAGGCTCTGCAGCTCGTTAAATGCTCTGGCGTGGAGAGGAGACGCCCATCTGAAGCAGCTTCTCGATTAATCAGGGTGTGAGAGAGAGTCTGTAGCCGAGAGACTGTCAGCGAAACCTGTCGGCTCGGTGACAAATGTTTATCGAAGTGACCTTTTCCGAGTGCAGCTCTCTGTCTTTATCGACTGCTCCCCCGTCTGATTTGTGTCTCTTGTGTGATCTCAGTGCAAACAAGACGCGCAGAGCAAAGCATCCATTAGTCTGAGAGAAGAATCTCTGTCCATCTGTGGGAAAAAGCTTAAGGCTGATTTATGCTTCTGCGTCGAATCGACGGCGTACCCCCGCAGACCCCTCTGCGTCGCCGTGGACCCCTCTCTGAGCCCTCCGCCGTAGCTCGACGTGCACCTCCAAAATTTGTAACTTTGCATCGAGGCGACGCAGACCGCAAGGACTGTGATTGGTCAACTTGTCCTGTAGCAGCGTACTGTGGGGAGTAGCAACATGCTAGTTCACTGACATCAGCTTTGCAAATAAACTCAGACATATTTTGGTTCCAATGATGGGGTGATCCCTTTGTAAAGTGTCTATATGTCAGTAACGTTTTGAAATTAGCACTTCGCCAGCAAGCAGTACTTTGTGGGCAGTTGTGTGTTTAAGTTAGCTTGCTAACATAACATAAACTAGCTGGCAGACACCTCACAAATAACCTCAGACTTATTATCTGGTTACAGTAACTAGGTCAGTGGATTTTACTGTCTATTTCTCTCTATTTCTATACCTTTTACAAAATCTAAGAAGCATAAAACAGCCTTTAGTCTGAGAGAAGAATCTCGGACCATCTGTGGAAAAAAACCTTCTTTAACAACAGCTTTAACATCAGTTAAAGGTCCACAGATTTGGAATACCTTTCCATCTGATGTTAAAACATTAACTGGTCACAAAGTTTGTAATACTAAGATATAACTATGGCTCAAACAGAGGCAAATTTGCAAACACAAAGTCACGTTTGATTCAGCACAGTATGATATACGCTCCTCTTTTGTTTATTCTAAGTTGTTATTTTAGTAAATGTCTTTACTTCTTATCCTTAGTTACATAAGTCTGCCTGTCTGTGTTTGTTTAACTGGTTTTTATGTATTTCTGTGACTGTTTGCTTTTATTATCAGCTTTTTACCATCTAGGTTGCTGCTGGCTTTATGCATTTATGGCGCTTAGCCACTGCAGCTCTACTCGGCTCGACCTCGGTGCCCCGTCCTCCGTTTTCCATTGGTTTTCCATCCATCGTCATAGCGACGCCGCAGGAAACGTTTTTATATTCTTCAAGCAAGGAGCTTTATTGTAAATTTACAGTAACTAAAAAGGCATTCAGAAGATATCTTTAGAAAGAAAACACAACTGAATACTTTCAATTTCTACAATCCTCAAACACACGCACACACACACGTTTGTTTCACTATCTTTGTGGGGACCCGTCATTGACATAATGCATTCCCTAGCCCCTTACCCTAACCTTAACCATCACAACTAAATGCCTAACCTTAACCCTTACCCTCACCCTAACCCTAACCTAATTATATCCCTAATCCTAAAACCAAGTCTTAACCCTCAAACAGCCCTTTAAAGTTGTGGGGTCCAGCATTTTGGGCCCCACAAGGCTGTGCAGACCCCACAAGTATACTGTATTCCCCGGTTTTTGGACCCCACGAATATAGTAAAACAAGCACACACACACACACACACACACACACACACACACAGACACAGACACACACACACACACACACTGCAGTAACCTGCTCGGTGTCTCAGGTATTTCCTGATGGACGTCACAGTTTAAAGCACCCCTCTGAGCAACAACATAATGCTCATACATTTACAAAATAACATTATTTAAGGGCATTTGTTTGATCTTATTGTACTTTTAACTTCTTTATAAAACACTTGACGTGTGGATGTTTAGCCGAGAACGATACTTTAAACTGTTGTAAAGATGTCAGCAGTGTTACTGTGTTGTTCTGCATACTTCTTCTCTTAGTCATCATGTGTGTTTGAGTGTGTGTGTGTGTGTGTGTGCGTGTGTGAAACAGACAAATGACATGTGCATACCAAGCGGAAACCTCCGGCGCTGAGAAATGAAGCCAATGCAGAAGTGCCAAAAACTGCAGTTGGCCAAGATGGCTCCAAAAGGCGGTCAATCCCCATAAACCCCCATGTTAAAATGCCCAACTTTACAGCAGAATTAAACATGTTTACAGCCTGGTCTCTATAGTGAAGTCCCCACCCCCTTTCAAAGCCACCAGACTCCTTTGCAGAATACGGGAGTTGCTGCTCTACTCTCTGCTCTGCTGCCTCCATCGCTTAGTTTGTTTGTTTTGTTTATCTGTGTTTAGTATATCTGTGAAAATGGCCCTCGCCAAAATGAGTGAGAACGGGTTGAACCTGGAGGATTGTGCAGGCTTGGTGGAGGACTGAGCTCTCTTTCTTTCTCTCTCTGGCCTGTTTTCTTAATCCTGCAGGAACTCTGTGTGTGTTTCAGTGCGTTAACTGTCTGACCTACTGCTCTCCTGACATTGTAAACGTTGAAGATGGATGAGCATGTCTCTCCAGTGAAACGACGGCTTGTAGTCGAGCTGCCGAGAGGCACCGCTCACAACTCTCACTCATAGTTCACATACCAAACACTCACTCACCAACGTACATTTCACTCAGGTGATTTCTCCCCTCACAGTATGAAGACGTATCAGTCTCCATTTCTTCCGTTCGTACTGGCTGGGAAGGTGAGGGACAAAGAACACAAAGAAGACAGCTATACTAAATAAATGCCACTTTATAAAGTTGTCGATGGATGCCCATTTACAGTTAGGTCATTAAACATGCAAGTGTGTGGGGAGTTTAGTTTATTTTATGAGAAAAAAAAAAGTAGGAATATTTTATGAAAGAGTCGCAATATTTGAGAAATAAGTTGTAGTATTTTGAGAATATAAACTGGAATATTTTGAGAAAAAAGTCAAGTTGAAGTTGAGGCAAAGAGCAGCTGAGCCACTTCCATCTGAATGACGGTATAACTGTCCCCATGTTGGAACAAGACGTCCAGTCCTCACAGTGTTTAAAGGCTGGAACGCCCTTCAGTAATTAGACGAGGAAACTCCCAAATCTGAGTCCAACTCGGAGAGTAATGTCACCAACACAATCAGAGTCTGTGGTTAACAGGGCTCCACCTTTACATCCCCGTAGTTCCTCATGAACGCGTCACACTCAACACATCAGAGTTTGTTTAGAGGCGATGCCGTCCGCTGTGGTTAACTTGCTCTGAATGACCCAGTTTAGCTGCTTTTATGACACGCTTGTCTTTGTCTTTTGCGTTATAAAATGTCTTTACAATGTGTGTTTTGCCGCTTTGCACAATATTCAGTTTTAATGAGAAGCAGGCAGAATGCTTTTACTGGCTCCTTTTACAGTCAGGATTTAGAGTTGGGCATCGGTGAAAATGTTTTGATACCAGAACCGATACGATTCCACATTTTCATCGTGTTTTCTTTTTGGGAAGGCTGGCTGACTCCTATTAGGGCTGCACGATATGAGGAAAATATGCGATACGCAATAACGTACTTATTAACTGCGATAAATTAACTGATATTAAAATGTACTCAGTTCTGCCTTTCTTTTGCTTTCAGTATTCTTTTAAAAGCAATAAATTGCTGGTTGAATTTAAAACAAATGATCATTTCCAACATTCTTTTATTGAACAAATTGAACATTGAATTGACAATGACAGGCACCACTAAAAAAGAATGACATATACACTTTAAAGTGCAGTTTTCTACTAATATTTTCTTTCAACTAACACAAAAAATCTTGTGTCTATCGCGATTGGTCGCAACCTTTCGCGATATGTATATTGTGCCAGTTGATATTGCGATGATGATAAAAAAAACGATATATCGTGCAGCCCTCACTCCTACCAAAAAGAAATTGCCACATACTAGCTTATTAATTAGCCCGATTTAAATGCTAGCTTTTGGCAAACAGAAGTGACATGGTGCCTGGCATTTCTGATATAGGCAAAAATGTTTCGATACGATACCGTGAATGCGATACCAGTTCTCAGTGTCTGAAATCAACTTTTTGACTCCCCCGACCAAGTTTGCGAAGTGGAAATAATCCACCGGCTAAGCATCTTTGTTACCGGCCAAAATATTCAATTGCTTTTTAAATAAAAAAAAAAATAAAACTTTCTGCTTGGGGTTGAAAGTCCTGCTGGTTCATCCTCCGTTTTCATTGTGTTTTCTTTTGGGAAGGCTGTCTGACTCCTGACAAAAAACTCACCACATACTGGCTAATAAATCAGCCAGAAGGGGAATGCCGGCTATCGGTAAACAGAAGTGACGCGGTGGCCGGCGTTCAGTATGTGCGTGTGTTGGACGTGGAGACAGCAGAGGAACAGAAGAAAGTAGCTGCAACTTCACCAAAGAAAATATTACAAACCTGTGTGGCAGATAGTCTATCTCCACGACCTTCCACTCCTGGGATTGGGAACTTTTGAACGTACACCAAAACAAGTTCCTTCCCGAGGTTATTTAGTTTAAAGAAATGCCAATGAACCAAAGCACGTTTCTCTCCCATCCCGTGATGCTGTGTGGACTAGACAGACCTTACTCCGCAGCTCTGTGGAGGAGGGTCTGGCAAAGCGGGACCATGTAGCAGATAGCTCTCTGAGATTAACTCGCCAATCCTATCTTTTCAAACTATTTCGTACAACTTTTTTATTGTTTGTTTTAGCTTTATTGTATTATTCTGCTTTTGTATTCCTTGTGTAAGGAAGACTAGCAAAGCAAGCTATTCATTGCATGGTGTAAGTTGTCTTTACTGTGCATATGACAAACATCTTGTATCTTCTTGTATCTAACAAAAGAAATTACAAAATTACACATTACGGTACAATTTCTTTTTTTTTCAGCTCCTTTGCGCCTATACACACTCTGCAGTCAAGCCTCTGAAAATACAACACCACCCACACAAGCCCCGTCTCTGTGTAGCGTAGCGTCTTTCCTGCGTGTCTCTACGACATGTAACGTTAGACAGCCAATCCCAAACATTAGATTATTCTAGAAGCATGCTGCATGCAGCAGGAATATCGCCTTTGGCGGGAGATTTGAGCATGTGTGACCGTGCCATTAATCATCACCTTTTTTAAGAAGCCATCATCATCAGCAGATCTATAAGGCTGTCTGAATGTTTCCTCCCTCCTCCGGACGCCTCTCTGTGTTTTTGCGTAACCACTTAATCTGAAAGGGAATACATTAAACAAACAGCGGCTGGAGGTATTTTGCATAAACGACAGCCGAGAGATTTGAGGGCCCACGTCACACAGCCATTCAAGTAAACTCGGAGCAGCATGAACCAAGATGAACGCGGAGGAGAAGGAAGACGAAGAATTTGTGCTGCAGCTTCTCAGATTGCAGAGAATGAGTCAATATAAGAGAGTCTGTGTCTCACAGCTGGCCGCCAGCAGATTAACCTCTGAGGGACTGAAGCTGACAGATGAAATACATTTTGCTGTGTATTCAGTCCTCTGAAGAGAAATAAAACTTCTCTTGTCTGTGGGAGTCACATGTTCTACTTTCCAGTCTCTCATTGCCAGCTCTTATCTCCACAGCGCTGTGGAGTAAGGTCTGGCTGCACCACAGATGCATTCTGGGATTGGAGAAAAAAATGCTCCGGGTTGTTTGCATTTCTTTAAACCAATCACCAACGTCTTGGCTAAGCTCCAGATGCAGCGACGGTGGCTCTGCTAAACAGTCTCAGGAAGGAACTTGTTTTGGTGAAACATTTGCACCCCGCAAAAGAAAACGCCACATCCAATATTAAATGAAGTTAACTGTTGACACAATACAGTAACGTGAGCTATTTAAATTAGCTGATACATGCTTAAACCTCATTAGCTCTTACCAGTGTATCTCCGTGTGTACTTCGTCCACAGCAATCCCATCAATCGGTCCCAAAACGTGACTTCATGGTGCTCTGTAACTGACTGAGTCACCTTTTCTTCAAACTTAACTGTCATGTGACCGGCCGGCGGTCGCTGTAATTCCCAAGAATATCACACAAATTGTTGCTCATAAGTTTCTTAAGAACAAGTTCATGAGAATGCGTTGGAACTATTGAGTATCTCACCATTTTCTTTGTGCTCCCCCCCCCCATCTTGTTAGTCATCATAAAAGCTTTCATATTACCTTGCGATCCCAAAGGGCAACTCTGAATTAGATTGAAATATCTTCTGGGTAAAGTTGATCTTTTGTCCTTTTGATTTTGTACTGATGGAGAAAAGAGGTCAGAGGGTCATAGAGTCAGCAACATTTTTACATTCCCCCCCCCCAAAATATTCACAGAAACTTGGATGTAAATCTTGTTGTTGAGGCGTCTGATTCTGGTCCAGACGAACCGACCATTCAGCGCTGAAATGTCATCCCTGTGGAGTGTAAACTGGAAGCTGCTGAGGACTGGGAGCAGGATGTCCAGTCTGATTATGTGATCAGGGGGCGGCGGGGAGACGAGACACGGAGCGGACCTTTTACACACTGCATTGTTCAGCACTGAGGAAAAAACAAGGAGTTCCCCTGACATCCTCAGCTTCACACTGCAGCTGCCCCTGGAGAAACAACCTCTACCTTAACGTGAACAACAATCCTTTAAAATAACCCTCATTCATAGTTTATCCATCCTTCATCAATCCATATATCCCCGAAAACAAACCAAACACCTTTTATTTAAACGTGTGACTGAATGTTTGGTATTGTGGCCAGAACTCTATCTTAAAAACACCTTAATATCAAGGCGCTCGATTCAAGAATGAAATGGATTTCACACAATTTAAAAAAAAAACAACAACGTTGTGGTGTTATTAACGTTGGGCGTTTTGGACACGTTAGGTCTCTTACATTTCAAGTTTCACTTACGGATGAATTATGGGATTATAAATCAGCATTCAGGCATTTAATAGGGCCATCAATACAGATCTATGTCTTATGTATAAAATCTTACATGGACTAGCTCCTTCTGGATTGAGCCAATTTGTGAACACAGTTAGCCTGGAAATCCAGACCCAAATCTGAAAGATTAACTGGGTCTGACATTTAGTAATGAAAATAGCCGAACTCGAGGGGCTGCACCAAGCATGCATTTGAAAATCTCACTGCACGCAAATGGATAACACTACGACCAATCACAATAATACAGCCCCATACTCTTAGCTACCAGCAGAGCTAACTGGTAGATTAAACCCTTAGCTACCAGAGGAGCTAACTGGGAGATTAAACCCTTAGCTACCAGAGGAGCTAACTGGGAGATTAAACCCTTAGCTACCAGAGGAGCTAACTGGTAGATTAAACTCTTAGCTACCAGAGGAGCTAACTGGTAGATTAAACCCTTAGCTACCAGAGGAGCTAACTGGTAGATTAAACCCTTAGCTACCAGAGGAGCTAACTGGTAGATTAAACTCTTAGCTACCAGAGGAGCTAACTGGTAGATTAAACCCTTAGCTACCAGAGGAGCTAACTGGTAGATTAAACTCTTAGCTACCAGAGGAGCTAACTGGTAGATTAAACCCTTAGCTACCAGAGGAGCTAACTGGGAGATTAAACTCTTAGCTACCAGAGGAGCTAACTGGGAGATTAAACCCTTAGCTACCAGAGGAGCTAACTGGTAGATTAAACTCTTAGCTACCAGAGGAGCTAACTGGTAGATTAAACCCTTAGCTACCAGAGGAGCTAACTGGTAGATTAAACTCTTAGCTACCAGAGGAGCTAACTGGGAGATTAAACTCTTAGCTACCAGAGGAGCTAACTGGTAGATTAAACCCTTAGCTACCAGAGGAGCTAACTGGGAGATTAAACTCTTGCCATATCCGGTCGGCAAAACAGCAAAAACGTCCTTCTTGCAAAGGAACGATTGGAGCGCTGTCTTCTGTTCCTCTTTTAGATAAAAAGCCAAGTCTAACTCGTTCATTGTAGCGGCGTGCGTGCGCGATCACGGAAGGCTTGTATCATGTGGATGCTCCGACAGTTTTGTTATCATTACATAGAATTCCTCATGGGGGCAAGATAAACTGTTTTTAAAGGGTTATGTAAAGGTCCTATGACATGCTGCTTTTGGGATGCTTTTATATAGACCTTAGTGGTCCCCTAATACTGTATCTGAAGTCTCTTTTATATAGACCTTAGTGGTCCCCTAATACTGTATCTGAAGTCTCTTTATATAGACCTTAGTGGTCCCCTAATACTGTATCTGAAGTCTCTTTTATATAGACCTTAGTGGTCCCCTAATACTGTATCTGAAGTCTCTTTTATATAGACCTTAGTGGTCCCCTAATACTCTATCTGAAGTCTCTTTATATAGACCTTAGTGGTCCCCTAATACTGTATCTGAAGTCTCTTTCCCGAAATTCAGCCTTGGTGCAGAATTACAGCCACTAGAGCCAATGAGCTTTCCTTAGGATGTGCCATTTCTGTGTCTGTAGCTTTAAATGCTATTGAGGAGGAGAGAGGGGGGGGGCAAGGTGGATGGGGGGGGTTCTCAAAGGCAGAGCAGGATACCCAGGGCTCGGTTTACACCTATCACCATTTCTAGCCACTGGGAGACCATAGGCAGGCTGGGGGAACTCATATTAATGTTAAAAAACCTCATGAAGTGACATTTTCATGCCATGGGACCTTTAATGGATCATGTCCATGGTAACAGAGTTTCTTAAGGGGTAAAAATGTTCACATTTCATGTTAATTTTTATCGCCTAAAACCTAAAATGAATACCGTCATAACATTTCTGTTAGAGTCTGTTAGGTAAAAATCAAGGGATTAACTTAGTTTCTCTGCGCTGTTACTCAGCCACAGACGTCTCCACTCTTGTTTTCTAAATCCATCTCTAACAGTACAGACACACAGTGTGATGAAGCGCCGAAAACCTCTGTTTCCATAGCGATGTGGCGCCGTGCCATCATGGCTGCTGTGAAACATCCTGGAGAGATAATGACATCGACCCGCAACATCAACACGCGCTGAACAGCGAGGGAGATGATAAACAGCAGCCGCGCTCAGACATGTTTATCCATTAAGTGGAGTTTGTGTGTCACAGGGAATTACCTCTAATAGTTTGTGTATATTGAGCACTTGAAGCTGCGTAAATACTCATTTAATGTTTTATTGTTGTGCTCTGGTGATGTGGTTCAGCAGCTGTGAGAGCAGAGAGAAGACAGGATAGGAAACTTTATGCAGCTTTCTGAGCTTTACTCTTTTGTTTTTCCTAAGAAACTAAATCCCTCCGCGTCAGGAATCTGGCCCGGTCTTAGAAAATCTGAGAGGTTTTTCCTTTTCTTCTGGGTAATATGAACGTGCTGGCAGATAATCGGAGGATGACGGACCGCGGGAGGGGACCGAGGTCGTGTATGATGTAGTGAGAACGTCTTTGGAGGCTTGGACAGAGACGCAGGGTTTTTTAACCCTTGTGTTGTCTTCCATTGGACCGTGGACTTCTGGCGATCGTTTTCGTCTCTTTTATCGACACGTTTGGCTCTTTTTTTTTTACGTTTAGCGCTTCTTTTCACTACCATGTATGATCACCACTAACACCAACTTATCACCAGTTTTACATTTACTACATTTTTGGAATTCATGGTCAATAAAAAAACCTAATTTCTAGGAAGTTATACCTAATTCTTGAGTTAAAAAAGCAGAAATTATGAATTGTTTAGACTAATATTAAAGGACGGATAATTACAGAAGGGTATATGTCAACGTTCAGTCTGGTTTAGAAACATTTTTTTTATTAAACACCCAAAAGTCAATGAAAGTAGAGATCCTATATTTTGTTATACTTGCGAAGCGCGTTGTATGGAATCATACATTATTTTTGGGTAATTAAAATTAGGTACCGTATTTTCCGGACTATAAGTCGCTCCGGAGTATCAGTCGCATCAGTCAAAAAATGCGTCATGAAGAGGAAAAAAACATATATGTCGCACTGGACTATAAGTCGCATTTATTTAGAAATTGATTTCACAAAATCCAAGACCAAGAACAGACATTTAATCTGGAAAGGCAAGTTATTCAACTACACAATAGCACACAGAACAGCAGGCTGAATAGGTGTCCAGTATGTTAACGTAACACATTAACAGTTATTCAGCTACACAGTAGCATAAAGAACATGCCTGGGAGGCTGAATACACTAAATTAATATAACAAGCCAGCGAGTCCTACTCCTTGGTTCATGTCAGTCAGTATGAATTAACATTTAAAAACATGTTAAATTATATATGTTTTGATATATAAGTCGCACCTGACTATAAGTCACAGGACCAGCCAAATGTGCGATTTATAGTCCGGAAAATACTGTAGTTAAAAGGAAACCCATATTTCTGATATAGATATTTTGAAAATCGGGTCAAATTTGTCCTGAAGACAACACAAGGGTTAATCTGAAGTTACTCGCATGATCCGGAGAGACACCAACGGCAGCCTCAGGGAGCAGGCTGCAGTATTGTTCACCTCGGGTTCTGTGTGATATCATCTGGTGTTTGTTATCCAGGCCGGAGGAAGACTTTGGCACCGAGGAAGAGAGATGGAAAATGAGCTCATATATAGATGAGCTCAGGTTTTAAAGAAAAAAGCTCTGTTGTGTGAAGCTTTTTGGCCCCAAAACAAATGCAACGCTGGCGCTGCACAGACGTCCAAAACGTTTTGAGCAGTTTGATAACTAGAGATGGTCCGATACCATTTTTTGCTTCCCGATACCGATTCTGATACCTGAACTTGCGTATCGGCCGATACCGAGTACCGATCCGATACCAGTGTGTCATATATTTTATTATGTTTTAACAACTGTATACTACTATCTCTGTATGGATGATATGATGTATAACAGCTGTATACTACTATCTCTGTATGATGATATGATGTATAACAACTGTATACTACTATCTCTGTATAGATGATATGATGTATAACAGCTGTATACTACTATCTCTGTATGGATGATATGATGTATAACAGCTGTATACTACTATCTCTGTATGATGATATGATGTATAACAGCTGTATACTACTATCTCTGTATGATGATATGATGTATAACAACTGTATACTACTATCTCTGTATAGATGATATGATGTATAACAGCTGTATACTACTATCTCTGTATGATGATATGATGTATAACAGCTGTATACTACTATCTCTGTATGGATGATATGATGTATAACAGCTGTATACTACTATCTCTGTATGGATGATATGATGTATAACAGCTGTATACTACTATCTCTGTATGATGATATGATGTATAACAGCTGTATACTACTATCTCTGTATGGATGATATGATGTATAACAGCTGTATACTACTATCTCTGTATGGATGATATGATGTATAACAGCTGTATACTACTATCTCTGTATGATGATATGATGTATAACAGCTGTATACTACTATCTCTGTATGATGATATGATGTATAACAGCTGTATACTACTATCTCTGTATGGATGTGATATTATTTCTATCTTTGTTGTCGGTCTGGCTCAGGTTAAACTCTTTGTGAAACATGAACGCCCCAGAACTTTCTTTTATTCTCCAGTTTGACAGTCAGTAATAACGGAAAAAGAACACAAATAAACTACTTTTAATGTAGATTTTCTTTAGGGCTTTATTACGTGGTATCGGATCGGTGCATGAACTCCAGTACTTCCCGATACCGATACCAGCGTTTTAGGCAGTATCGGAGCCGATATCTACTGATAACCTTTTCTTTCATTCGGCGTCCCTCAAAGTCTGTTTGCACTGAGGAACTTTTCCTTTTAATCAATTATCGAAAGAGATGCTGATTAATTTCCTGTGTGTCAGCGCGACGTTGTGTGTGAACTGAAACCTGACCATGCGACTTCAACGATCGGGCTCAGTATTTAACAAGCCATCCTCGAGAATAACCGGTGCTTTTAGAGTGTGATTTTTGTGGTTGTTGCTAGAAGGGGTACAGCTACGAACGGAAGTTACGCAAACTTGTGCGAAATATCACAACATCTAGGCCAGGGGTGTCCAACTCAACTTCACTTAGGGCCACACTGGAAAATGAGAATCACACAAGATAACATCGAAAACATTGAAAATTAAAAAATTATTTATAAGTATTGTTGCATGTCTCATGTAGTCTTCTCACTTGCAGTTTGGTCGACGTGAAGTCCTAAAAAAGTTCCTCAGACATCATAGAAAAGAAGTGCTCATAAGGTCAAGATATACGTGAAAATAAAACTTAGGAAAAAGTGACAAAAACTAGGTGTGCCAAAATTGATTGTGACCCTAAATTGATATGTGGGCCGCATCAAAATCTGCGAGGGGCCGGATTTGGCCTGCAGGCCTTGAGTTTGACACAGGATCTATGCTAATATAATTTCAATACTTTCACCCAGGAAACGTGTGTTCGTTCCTCGGTAGGGGTTAATAACACACGTGTACTGAGTCAACCGTTCTCTGGGATATGTTTTCATGCTAATCGGATGTGTCCAGTTTTAGCTCAAATCGCTAACTAGCTTATAACGCTAGTTGTCAGGGCATGCGATAGTAAAAAGAAATCTCTATTTTCTACCACTAACAAGGCTCAAAATATCACCACACTTCCACGGTAGCATAATGAGGGTCCCTACATGTAAACAGAAGCATTGAGAACTTTTTCAATGTACAGACAGTTTATTAAAAAGATAGTTTAGGCAGGCGCCATCTTGGAAAAACAGTCATCGTGACTGTTTTCCCACGATGGCGTCTGCCTGTATACATAAGCGGTAATGTCTTTATAAACTATCTTTGTTTTGGTATAGAAAATAGCGATTTCTTTTTACTTCATCCATGCCCTGATTACTAGCGTTATAAGCTAATTAGCGGTTCGTGCTAAAACTGGTCACATTAGATTAGCATGAAAACATATCCCAGAGAACGGTCGACTCAGTACACATATGTTATTAACCCCTAGGTTCATTTTGCGCCAGAATTGTCCTTTAACGGTAGTCGCCGTAGCTGTATCCCTTCTGGCCTGATGCGTCATTAGTTGGTCTAACTTCCCCGTGAAGGCAGCCAGTGACTGTTGTTTCTTCTTGTTCTGCGTGTGTGCGTGCAGGCCAGGCCGAGGCCGTGCTGACGGAGTTCAGTCCCTACTACAGGAAGCAGTTCTCGTTGGCTCGGTTCTCTCAGGTGGAAGATGATCTGGAGCAGCGCAAAGAGAAGATCACGCAGCTGCT
The DNA here is from genome assembly GCF_008315115.2 of Sander lucioperca. Taxonomy (NCBI): domain Eukaryota; kingdom Metazoa; phylum Chordata; class Actinopteri; order Perciformes; family Percidae; genus Sander; species Sander lucioperca. The sequence continues at coordinate 14,233,230 of NC_050183.1, forward strand.
CAAACAGAGGGTACGTGTCCCAGTGTCGACTCCCACCATTCCAGACCTGTGAGTCAGCGTTCACTCTGTTAAAAACGGGTCAAATGATTCAGAGGTTCTGTTATGGCTTGGCAGCGTTGACGACTACCAGCTGTGACGTTATCCAGCTGTGTGACACGGAGTAGAGTCACTCTAACTTAATTACAGACCGATTTAGGAGCAGAGTGGATGCTGGGGTAAACAGCTGGAACAACAAATCTAATAATACGTGTTATCCAATCCTGTGTGTGTGTGTGTGTGTGTGTCTGTGTGTCTGTGTGTCTGTGTGTGTGTGTCCTTGTGTCTTTCTGTCTGTCTGTGTGTCTGTCTGTGTGTGTGTGTGTGTGTGTGTGTGTGTGTCTGTCTATGTGTATCTGTCTGTGTGTGTGTCCTTGTGTCTTTCTGTCTGTGTGTCTGTGTGTGTGTGTGTCTGTCTGTCTGTCTGTCTGTCTGTCTGTCTGTGTGTGTGTCTGTCTATGTGTGTCTGTCTGTGTGTGTGTCCTTGTGTCTTTCTGTCTGTCTGTTTGTGTGTGTCTGTCTGTCTGTCTGTCTGTGTCTTTCTGTGTGTGTGTGTGTATGTGTGTGTCTGTCTGTGTGTGTCTGTGTATTTCTGTGTGTGTGTGTGTGTGTGTGTGTGTGTGTGTGTGTTAACCAGGAGGCTGCCGAGGAGGGCGAGGTGCTGTATGAGGACCGCGTCCTTTACTTTGACGACAGCAGGAAGTGGAAGGAGAGGTACGTGGTGGTGAGAGCCAATCACTGCCTGGAGTTACACGACAGCCTGGAGGTGAGCGGGACCGTCCGATGCCCCCGTATGATCCAATCGTATCGTACGCCAGGACTGTTTTTATCTCCGTTCTGTCTCTTCTGTTTCCTCCACCAGGCGTTCGTTAGAGGGAGTCCTCCCCGCCTGAAGCTGCTTCCTACGGGGGGCACCGTTCTGACCACAGAGGAGGCGTACATGGCCATGGTGGACCAGTGCTTCCCTGACGACACCAGTGAGGGAAAGACTTACTTTTATTACGTTTAGAGTAATAAGCGAGTAGGGCTGCAACTAGTCTATATCCACAACCTACCACTTCAGGGATTGCTCCGTTGCCGTTGAAATCCATCCGGATGTCCCTCATTTCGGCCTAAAACTACTTTTGAACGTACACACGTTCCACCAAAACAAGTTCCTTCCCCTTCCCCTTCCTTTTCCCCTTATGATGTCCTTTTTCAAAAACATTTCATATCAAAAATATGGGACGACGTTGAAATAAGTTGAAGAAAAAACAAGAAAACGTTGGTTAAAGGGTGGTGCAAGTTATTGTAAATTCCCTTTTCCCATCTGGTGGTTGTTTTTGTCGTTCAACAGCAATTTACTAGTTAAATAAGTTATTGTTATTGTTATACATTGTTATTAAATCATTTCATTTTGACCATATGGCCTTAGCAATAAACAAGCCGTTACTTAATGTCGCTGACTGTTGTTTAGTACTTTTAGTTCTTTTCTTTTTTTACTTTCTTAAAAAGTATCGGCTCAGGCACCGTTAATTATTTATGCGATTAATTTCGATTAATTAATCACAGAGTCTGTAATTAATTAGATTACATTTTTTAATCGATTGACAGCCCTAAAAACGGGCACTTCGAAAAAAGCGTCAAAAACATGTTTGTTTCTGTTTTCTGTTTCAGAAGTGAAGGAGGACTTCGGTCCTCCTCTGGCGGGGATGCCGGGACAGTTCCCCGTCTACCTGCGTCTGCCCTACAGGACGGACTCCTACTTCTGCTTCAGACAGCAGGACAAACAAGCCGTCTTCCTCTCCATCCTGTCGGACTGCATCCGACACCAGAACCAAGGTGAGACGCTGCCGGAAGATGTTACCTTTCCCCACAGTGTCACGTTGATTAAAAAACGACAAACATTGGTATGTCAGTAGATCACTAACGACGCACGTTAAACTCTGAACTGCGTCATCATCACGGTTAAGCGATCACCCCCCGTTAGCATCCCATTGACTGCCATTCATTTTGACGTCACTTTGACAGAGAATAACTTTACATCTGAAGCGTTTAAAGACTCTATTGTCCATTGTTTATTTCTAAAGAAACACGACAATGTATAAAAGGCTCCATTACCTTGTAGCTCACGTTATGGCTCCGTAGCAGACGTTTTTATAAAAATAGGCTAACGATTGGGTCATAACCACGAGACTTACTGTCTCATAGTAGAGGAATTACCGTATAGTACAGGAGAAGCTCTCAGGCAGTTTGGACTTCCATTAGCTGTTTAAGTGTAATTACTAATGTTAACTATCATTTTAGTGATCAATAATTAGCCTGTGTCTATGTTATCTCCTTACATATACCTACGCTCTCCGTCTCTGCTAGATTGGGAATGATTGAGATTTCTCTTGGCACAGCTACCAGAAGACTTCCAACTTTCAGACAGGTTGCTCACGTCACATCTACGTCTTCAAGCTCAGTTGGAGGCTGCTCAGTAACGCTCAGCCATCACCGGGAAAGATCTTCTAATATCCTTCACTGGTCTCCGTCCAGAGACACGGGACCTGTTGGTCCGTTCTTATATACAGTCTATGACTGAAACAGATCACAGCTCCGTGTCTGAGAGATTTAGGTTGCTTGATGTTACTTTCGACAGTTGCCACGGCAACAGACTCGCCATACCAGCCCCGCGGTCACGTTGAAGCAGAGCGTCTCTTCTCTGTGCAGCCGAGCGATTCGACCACGAGTTACGTTCAGTTCACTGAGCGAGTTGAAATCAAGACACTGAGACTTTAGTGTGCGTGTGAGTGATTGTGCGTGTCTGTGTGTGATTGTGTGTGTGTCTGTATGTGTGTGTTTGTCTGGTGTGTGTGTGTGTGAGATTGTGATTGTGTGTGTGCGTGTGCGTTTGTGTGATTGCGTGCGTGCCAGTGTGTGTGCATGTTTGTGTGTGTGTGTGCGTGTGTGTGATTTTGTGCATGCGTGCATGTGATTGTGTGTGTGTGTGTGTCTGAGATTGTTTGTGTGCGTGATTGTGTGTGTATGTGTGTGTGTGCGCGTGCGTGATTGTGTGTGTCTGTGTGTGATTGTGTGTGCGTGATTGTGTGTGTCTGTGTGTGATTGTGTGTGTGTGTGTGTGTGTGTGTGTGTGTGTGTATTTTATTGAATCTCTCCATCTCTTCCCTCTCTGTCAGACTTCCTGAATAAGAAGACGAGTGAAGTGCAGGCCTTCCTCAAAGCCATCCAGCTCTACCGACAGGACAAAGACAAATACGAGGCCTGGGGCATGCTGATAGGAAGTGATGTCAGGGTACGTCCCATTTTATAGTTCATTTACATCCTCAGTAGAAGTTACATCGGCACTAGTCTATATCAATGACGTTTGATTTCCGAGATTGCTCCGTTGCCGCCGGAAATTCCGCCGGATTTCACTCATTTCGTCCAGATGTCCGTCTCCTTCCTCTTTCTTTGTGTTGGCGTTCTAACCTCCGGTGGATTTCTGAGGACTATGGTTAACTGCTCCTCAGATCTCTGCAGGGTAAATCCAGACAGCTAGCTAGACTATCTGTCCAATCTCAGTTTTCTGTTGCACGACTAAAACTACTTTTAAACGTACACATGTTCCACCAAAACAAGTTCCTTCCCGAGGCTATTTAGCAGAGGCACCGTGGCTCCGTCCGGCGCTAAGCACCGCCCAAGATGATTGTGATTGGTTTAAAGAAATGCCAATAAACCAGAGCACGTTTTTCTTCCATCCCAGAATGCTGTGTGGACTAGACAGACGTTCCTCCACAGCGCTGTGGAGGAAGGTCTGGCAACACGAGACTACTATTGGCACAAAGTCAACAAATTCTTTAAACTAACCTACACACACATTACACGGTTCCAACAAGTATTCAATAACAACGCAAAGAGGGTCAGTTACTCAAATTTCCTTCCAGCAAAGGTCCAAACCTCTTAATGTCCAAATTGTGTCCTTTTGCTTCCCCCCTACCTCTGTAAAATAAAATGAACAACACGCATTTTCAAATCATTTCAGTATTTACTGTCAATTTTCAAAGTAGGATACTTTCAACAATTAGACACATTGAACTTGTTTGGGGAAAAAAAGCCCATCTTTACATTGAGTAAAATACCTCGGAGCACAATGAACTTACCTTTCACGTAAAAGAAAAGAAGATTTCAGAATCTTCTGAATATTATCGATTATCTGCGGATTATTTTTTTTCGAATAATTGTTTGGTCTGTAAAAATGTCAGAAAACAGTTGAAAAATAACCATCCCAGTTTCTCAAAGTCCAAGGTGACGTATATAACCGAAAAGAGCAGGAAAAGGCTGAAAAGCAGCATTTCTGCCATTTTTGTGCGTAAAATTACTTTAACGATTAATCCGTTATCAAACCGGTATGCGATGATTTTTCTGTATCGACTAATCAACGAATCGACTAATTGTTGCAGCTCTAAAAATGTTGGTACACCTAAATGCTTTCATCATTTTTTTGTCACTTTCTCCCAGTTTCGGTGCTATTTTTCACTAA
>NC_050183.1:14240269-14262769 GCF_008315115.2 Sander lucioperca
CTATATAAAAGAGACTTCAGATACAGTATTAGGGGACCACTAAGGTCTATATAAAAGAGACTTCAGATACAGTATTAGGGGACCACTAAGGTCTATATAAAAGCATCCAAAAAGCAGCATGTCATAGGACCTTTAACCGCCAGTAAATCTCCTCTGGATGACTGAGTACAGAAGGGTTGAAAATCTGCAACTTTTCCTCTTTAGCGTTTAGCTTAGCGCAGCGCCATTGCAACCATAAACAACCCTGTCATCCTCCCCAGCTCCACCCTCTCATATAACTATCATTACTTCCATTTTAAAAATAACCCCCAAGATGTTATGGTGACAGCCAAATTCGAAGCTTTAAAACGGCAGTCCACAAACTTTATACGTTGTGTCCTTTATGACTGATGACGCTGCTGTTTCCTTGTCGGTGCAAATGAAAAGTAACGCTGTTATTTTGGAAATTGGCACATGAAGAGCATTTGAAAAATCCCCGTAAATGTACGTTTCAGTGTTACATTCGAGGGCTCACAAATTAAATCTGAACTGATACATTATGCATTCACGCTGCGGGCCTTTCTCTGCATCATACTGTCTCTCCAATGTAAATCTTCATGTGGAGCGACTTCATTTTGTCGAGCGGTAAGAAATGAATTGACTTTTGTTTTGATTCCCTGGTTGTTCCCAGACGGTGGAGGCGGCGTACGTCCTGGTCCAGGAGCATCTGCTGGAGGGACTCTCGGCGCTGAAGGAGGAATGTCGAACGTCTGTCCGGCAGCAGGAGGTGCTCATCCACTCCGACATGGACCAGATCCTCAGCTCCAGACGGCAACTGGAGGAAAAAGTCCGAGGTAATGCTCAGGGTCCTATCGTGCACGCGGTGCAGCGCAAAGCCCGACGCAAGTGTCTTTGCTAGTTTAAGACCGACGCAGTTGTCAATTTCCCGTCCAGCGCCCACGTCGTTTAAATAGAAAATGCACCTGTGTCCATCTTTGCGCCCATGGGCGTGCTGGTCTTACAGGGAGGTGTGTTCAGGTGCATTCTGGGCGTATTGCTATCTTGAGGCAATGGGAAGTGATCGCGCCTTTGACCAACAAAAACCTGGTCTAAAGTCAATAACGCAGCATTTCATTGTTATTTTAACAGAGCATTAGTAAAATGCTCCTAGGCTCGTGCACAGCGCACACACACTATGCTTGTTACACACACAGGGACGCACAGCAGCACACACACATGCAGAAGATTACAAATAAAAATATTACGGTGCAAATCCTCCATCATAACAGCAATGCTCCAAGGTCCAAACGCGCCTGGCTTTTAAAGGGAATGGGAGATGATCTCTGATTGGTTACGTCCAAAACACACCTCTGATTAATGAAGACACTAAGTACAACCCTTTAGAACCACGCACCCGGCGCACGGACCCTTTTTTTCCGCCGTCAAACTAGCAGAAGTAGATTTGGACACGCCCTAAACGCACCTGCGCCAGGCGCTTCACGCCGTGTGCTTAGATTGTTAAAATAGGGCCCTCAGAGTTGTTCTGATATCGATACCAGTATCAGAAAAGCCTCTGATGCTGCCTAACTCTGGTTTGGTATCGGTGAGTATGTGAGCACCGATCACCGACCAAAAATTCTACTTTAAAGTACTTTCAGTTTTGGATAAAACGTCCGTTTGCTAACGTTAGCTTTCTGCTTCACTCTTAAACCAGAAGCCTACACGTCCATGTTTAGATTTATTTATTTAAGTTCTTTTTCCGTTATGGCTGACTGTCAAACTACATAAAATAAGAAAGTTCATGGCGTTTATTCTCTGTATTGGTTCATGTTTTTGTAGTATACAGCTGTTAAATCAACCAATCAGACTTTATTTAAATAGCACTTTTCATACATGTAAATGTAGCGCAACGTGTTTCCTCCCCACACACACACACACACACACACACACACACACACACACACACACACACACACACACAATACCCCCCCCCCCCAAATCCATAAAATACATTTACATAAACAAGTAGAATAAAAACAACAGTTTTTTTAAACAATTTATTAAAAACTATTTATTTTGAACGCAGGGGTATCGGATCGGTACTCGGTATCGGTCGATGGAAGTACAGGTTTAGGAATCGATTTCGGGAAGAAGAAAAAAAAAAAAAAAAAAGGGGTATGGTAACATGTCTAGTAATGCTCGCTGACTGCTACTCGGCGCAGTCAGACACGGGACGAGCTGCACTCCTCTGTCATGGAACCAGTAGGAATCGGACCGGATTAGAACGCAAATTTCGGTTCCTCATTTCGGTTCCACTTGATGTGTCGCATGAAATATTTTCCCTCTGTCGCTCCGAAACAGACGTAAAAATATCCCCCTTTCTCTGTAGTCTGCCGTTAGCTATCTACTGTAAATGTAGGCTACTTTTAAAATGCCATATTTTCCCCTCTGGGCTCACTAAAATGGACGTAAAAGCTTATTAACCATTCACTGCACGTGATCGCTAGTAAACATATTACTGCTGAAGCTGGTTTAGTTAGCATACCAACTCAACATTTATTGTTTTGTTACTTTTTAATAGTTTAATTATTGTAGTTGTGTGTTAGGTGACTTAGGTTTACTTATTATATATTTAAGTACTTTAAAACGTTAATATATTGTTTACATTTAAATAATTTTTAATTAAAAAAAGGTTTTGTAAATTTTCAAGAATCGTTTTAGGAATCTGAATCGGTTTTAAAAGTACCGGTTCGGCATCAGAATCGTAACAATCCAAACCATACCCGACCCTAGTCATGATACACGTGAAGGAACCGTTTTGATTTCTCCCTCCAGCCAAAGTGTGGGCGCCAGCGGAGCGGCTGTGCTCCGAGTGCGTGCAGCCCTACCTGGGCTCGGTGCTGGAGGAGCTGATGGAGCCGGTCAGCTCGGGCTTCCAGGAGGGACGGCAGCTCAGTGAACGCATGATGGACCGGCTGTGTCAGGACGTCCCGCTGCTGGCAGACAGCGAGGGACTGAGGCAGGTTAGTTCATCATTTTCCTTCATCCTGTTTCCTCTGTGCAAATATAACCGGTAGAAGCACTCATTTGTATCTCTCTCAGTCAAGCTCATTAATGAGCAGCGATGAACGTATGACTATGAATTCATTAATGTATATCTGTGACTGAATGTATGTATGGATATGAATGGAGGAATGAATGCATGGATATTTATGAATGGATAAATTAATGTTTATTCATGACTGAATGCATGGATGCTTATGGAAGTAGGAATGAGTGTTTGTAAGGCATGTATGGGTGAACAGAAGAATGTAGGAAGGATGGCTCTTTTGCACAAGTATAGAAAATGGTAATTTGCTCTTTGAGTATCCCAAATGTTTACTGTACATTTGTCTTTTTATTGTTTTAACCCTGTGCTTGTTGTGTGTCTCTGTTGTAATTCTTCTCCCAGTGTCCTATGACTTTCATCATAAACTAGGGGGTTATTAGCACGTAACTAAACCGATAACCGAAATGCATTTACAGTAAAAGTGAAAATCTTTGAGTCAAAATTAAGATAGAAATGAAATACTCTGATTCCCGACCTCACATGTTGTGGGCGGGGCTAACTTTGGCTGGCATCCAGGCTAGAACACACCTCCCTGTAAGACCAGCACGCCCAGAATGCACCTGAACACACCTCCCTGTAAGACCAGCACGCCCAGAATGCACCTGAACACACCTCCCTGTAAGACCAGCACGCCCAGAATGCACGTGAACACACCTCCCTGTAAGACCAGCACGCCCAGAATGCACCTGAACACACCTCCCTGTAAGACCAGCACGCCCAGAATGCACCTGAACACACCTCCCTGTAAGACCAGCACGCCCAGAATGCACCTGAACACACCTCCCTGTAAGACCAGCACGCCCATACATTTGCTATTTAAACGACACGGGCGCTGGACGGGAAACTGACACTTGCGTCAGGCTTTGCGATGCGCCGTGTGCAAGATATGGCCCTTAGTTTTCTGTTTCCCCTGGTTACAGGCTGTTCTTTTAACCCCCTTCTCTCTCTCTCTCTCTCTGTGTGTGTGTGTGTGTGTGTGTGTGTGTGTCAGGCTCTCGCTGACATGGCGAGACCGAACCTGCTGAGCTGCTACCAGAAGATCGGCTCGCTGCAGGAGAAACTGCAGCAGCTGCAGCAGAGGTTCGGTGTCTCCAACATCACGGGAGTGATCCACAGCGCTCAGATCGACCTGCAGCAGGTACACACACACACACACACACACACACACACACACACACACACACACACACACACACTCTCATACACTAACACACTCTCATACACTAACACACTCACAATAACGCACTCACACACTAACGCACTCACACACACTCTCACACTAACGCACTCACACACACACTCTCACACTAACGCACTCACACACACACTCCCACACTAACGCACTCACACACACACTCTCACACTAACACACTCTCATACACTCTCTCACACTCACTCTCTCACACACACACACACACACACTCACACTCTCTCACACTCACACGCACACACACACACACACACACACACACACACACACACTCTGTACTTGTACTTTAACCCTCCTGTTGTCCTCTGCGTCAAATTTGACCCATTTTCAAAAAGTTTCTATATCAGAAATTTGGGTTTCTTTCAACCAAATTTCCAAAAGAAATAACGTGGATGGCTCCCTACAACGCTCTTCACAAGTTTTATTCAATTTCATAGCATTTGAAAAAAAATTTAAATAAAAGAACGTTGAAAAAAGTGACAAAAATGTCGGGAAAAGCTTAAAAAAACGTGGGGGAAAAAAAAAAAACCACACAAAAACGTCAAAAGGTGCCAAAAAAAAAAAAATGTTGGGAAAAAGTGACAAACACATCGGTGGAAAAGCAACAAAGGTGTCGAAAAAGACGTCCAAAAACGTTGAAAAAAAAGTTTACATTTTGACCCAGAAAAACAAAAAGTTGCACAGTCGACGGGAAGACAACATAAGGGTTAAGTAGGATTATAAAAACATTACTTGTAATGTTTGTACATTGTTGTTTGGTACTTAAAGTTACAGTTAAGCACATGAATACTTCTACCACCACTGACACATTTTTATTCACTCTCGTCTTTTTCCTGCCCAGACAGAGTGGGCGGAGGAATTTTCTGTCTGAGTCATATTTATTTAAAAGAAAAAACCCATTTATGATACACTTGTGATTGTTGTGTGTGTGTATAATGTGTGCTGTTCATTGAAAACACCTCACGTGATGAATCAGATATTTCACTGATGGGATTTCCAGCTGCTTAGTATTTGTGGCATTAAACGGTCTGATCGTTGGTTCGTGTTGTTTTCTCTCAGCTGGCTGAGAACGCAGCGTACACGTTTGAGCAGCTGCTCCACAAAGCCGTCCAGGACAACCCAGACAACCCCGGCTCTGCCATCGAGAAGGCCAAACACAGAGTGCTGAAGGTCAGATTGGTGTTCAAAACACTGAGTGAGTGTGAGAGTGTGAGAGAGAGAGAGAGAGAGAGAGACAAAGGGAGGGAGCGAGGGTGAGGGAGAGAGACATAGGAAGTGAGAGTGAGGGAGAGATAGAGAGAGAGAGAGACATAGGAAGTGAGAGAGATGGAGAGAGAGACATAGGAAGTGAGAGTGAGGGAGAGATGGAGAGAGAGAGACATAGGAAGCGAGAGAGAGAGAGACATAGGAAGTGAGAGAGATGGAGAGATAGAGAGAGAGAGAGACATAGGAAGTGAGAGTGAGGAAGAGATGGAGAGAGAGAGAGACATAGGAAGCGAGAGTGAGGAAGAGATGGAGAGAGAGAGAGAGACATAGGAAGTGAGAGAGATGGAGAGATAGAGAGAGAGAGAGACATAGGAAGCGAGAGAGATGGAGAGAGAGACATAGGAAGCGAGAGTGAGGAAGAGATGGAGAGAGAGACATAGGAAGTGAGAGAGATGGAGAGATAGAGAGAGAGAGAGACATAGGAAGCGAGAGAGATGGAGAGAGAGACATAGGAAGTGAGAGTGAGGGAGAGATGGAGAGAGAGAGAGAGACATAGGAAGTGAGAGTGAGGGAGAGATGGAGAGAGAGAGACATAGGAAGTAAGAGTGAGGGAGAGATGGAGAGAGAGAGAGAGAGAGAGACATAGGAAGTGAGAGTGAGGGAGAGATGGAGAGAGAGAGAGAGACATAGGAAGCGAGAGAGATGGAGAGAGAGACATAGGAAGTGAGAGTGAGGAAGAGATGGAGAGAGAGAGAGACATAGGAAGTGAGAGAGATGGAGAGAGAGACATAGGAAGTGAGAGTGAGGAAGAGATAGAGAGAGAGAGAGACATAGGAAGTGAGAGTGAGGGAGAGATGGAGAGAGAGAGAGAGACATAGGAAGTGAGAGTGAGGGAGAGAGAGAGAGAGACATAGGAAGTGAGAGTGAGGAAGAGATGGAGAGAGAGAGAGAGACATAGGAAGTGAGAGTGAGGGAGAGATGGAGAGGGAGGGAGAGAGAGAGAGGGATAGATAAGCGCTCTCTCTCCCCATCTCTTTCGCTCACTCCATGTCTCCCTCACTCTCTCCCCATCTCTTTCGCTCCCATCCCTCGCCCCTTATCTATAGTGAGGGAGAGCGAGATGGGGACCGAGGAAGAGACATAAGGAGCGAGGGAGCAAGGATAAATGGGAAAGAAATAAGGAAGCGAGAGAGTTACAACTGGTGTTGACACGTTATCATACCTGAGAGAAATAATGGACAAAACTGGACGAAGCCGTTCTGGAGAGGAAGTGATGAGTCCCGTCTGTCCTCTTTGTGTCCTGCAGCAATATGATTATGACAGCAGCACGGTGAGGAAGAGGATCTCCAGGGAGGCTCTCGTACTCATCACTCTGCCCTTCATCAAGAAGAACCTGGCCCCCACCTGCAAAACTGTAAGACACACACACACACACACACACACACACACACACCCCAACTTCTTAGACTCCCATTATTCTTAAAGCTTATTCTTAAAGTGTGTGTGTGTGTGTGTGTGTGTGTACACACAGGAGCTTCAGGGTCTTGAACAGTTCATCGACGCCGACCACTCCAACTTCATCCACGTCGAGAATGTTTATGAGAGCGTCCTCCTGCAATCCCTGGACAAAGAGGTCACCAAAGGTACACACACACACACACACACACACACACACACACACACACACACACACACACACACACACACACACACACACACACACACACACACACACACACACACACACACACTCACACTCACTCCCAGGCTCTAATAGTTTTGAGTTTTGAATTTTAGTTTCAGTTTTTCAGAATGTTTTAGTTTTCATATATTTGTTTGACGGTAGTTTTAGTCAGGGCCAGGTATAATGTCTCAGAAGTATGTAGCTACAAATACATTACATACACCAGGACTGGTTTAAGAATGGCAACAATGTTTAATCTTCAAGCTACTTTAGTGTCCGATGTGAAAAATTGTGGCACAGCGCCATCTCCTGGAACGTCATGTCAGTTCAATTTCTGTAAAAAAAAAAATTACATTCATTTTAGTTTTGTTAGTTTTTTAACCTGGCAATATAGTTTCAGTTTAGTTTTAGAGTTTCTTGAAGGCTTATTGTACGTGGTAGTTTACTATAATAACCCGGCCTCCCTCTAATGCTTCCTGTTTCCTCCTGCAGTGGTGAAGGAGGCGGCGAGCCTGAAGAAGTACAACCTGTTCACAGACAGCAGAGACCTGCTCAGTCAGTCCAGCCGCTCCAGCTTCTCGTCCCCGTCTGTCTCCACGCCGGGCAGCCCCGCCATGGTGCTCGCCTCCCCCTCTAAAACCTCCTCTGAGCCCCAGTCCAGGTCTCCTCATCCGTCCAGTCCCCCGAAGGACGAGCAGACGGGGGCGGAGAACGGCGAGCTGAAGAGCGACGAGAGCGACGAGACCGATGAGACCGTCTTTGAGACACCTCTGCAGAAGGTTGAACAAATATTGGTAGCTCAGAGCATCGCTGTCAGCGAGGAGGCAGAGGCAACGCTACCCAGAGTGGAAGACATCGACCAAACTGTGAAGGCAGAAGCAGCCGCCCCTGTTGCACTTGCGACTCTGGCGTTTGCAGATTCAACCAACCAGAGTGAGACGCAGGAAGTGACCGTAGAAACCGCTCCAGAGACTGTGATCCAAGAGGAAGATGTCAAGACGGCAGCTGAGCCTCAGATACAGAGCACACACCCTCCAAAAGAGGGAAAAATCACTTTGTCAGAAACGCCCACCGTTGTAGAAAGCACAAAGACAGACGTAGAAGCAGCAGCGGCACAGACAGAAGCGCCTGTACCAAGTCCTGACACCGCTAATGAACCGGTAAGCTCTTCAGCAGGAGGCACTGGTGCCCAAACTGCATCCAGCAGTGAAGAGGAGACTCACTGTGAACGCTCAGAAATCAAGCCAGAGGCTCCCTCTGGTGGTCAAACGCCCGCACTCCCACCTGCAGACATCATCGTAGACCTGAGTCTTCAGGAGGCAGAACCAGTGAACATCTCGGGCCCAAACTCTCTGGACGTGTCAGTAGGAAGCGAGTCAGCCCCATCGGATGTGGAGTCCCTGGAGGGAGCGAAAACAACGCAGAGCAGCGGGGAGGACAAAGTCTCAACGACTTCTGACGTCTTGGAAGACGACGCCAACATCAGTAAATCACCTGAGAGCTCAGACGATGCAGCTGGGGATGAAACCGCGAGCGCCGAGCCGTCTCCTCGGGTCCAGACAGAAGCTGTGAACGGCGCGGACACGGAGGCAAGCGGTGTGGACACGGAGACGAGCGGCGAGCTGTCTCCTCCGGTCCAGACAGAAGCTGTGAGCGGCGCGGACACGGAGGCAAGCGGTGTGGACACGGAGGCGAGCGGCGAGCTGTCTCCTCCGGTCCAGGCGGAAGCTGCGAGCGGCGGGGACACGGAGGCGAGCGGCGAGCTGTCTCCTCCGGTCCAGGCGGAAGCTGCGAGCGGCGGGGACACGGAGGCGAGCGGCGAGCTGTCTCCTCCGGTCCAGACGGAAGCTGCGAGCGACGGGGACAAGGAGGCGAGCGTGGAGCTGTCAGCGGAGGCAGCAGACGCTACAACCTCTCCGCCCGCTGAGGACGTAAACCCCTCCAGCCCTGAAGCGCCGCCAGACTGCATCAAGCAGATCCGTGACCTGGTGACGGAGGTGATCGAGGTGGAGGAGCTGGTGCAGCGCTACCCCGACGGAGTTCCAAACGTGGAGGAATGAAGCATCACCAACCATCACAGGCGTATCACGGTTGGTTTCAGCAAGACGAGGGGACACGATTAAAGAGAGGACGGTCGTTCAAAAACATTTGTTCTCAGAGAAAAAACAGACATATGCATGAAAACTATGGTGAATTATTTATACTATCATTTACACAAGTCAATATATCAGCAGTGTCGGTGTCTTTCAGTGATTTGTTTTTAACACTGAAACTATTTCAGCACCAAAGATTGTGAAGAAGTTTCTGGAAATTGCATTTAACCGTAGAAAGCTTGTGCAATTATTTTGAAGGAATAGTTTTTAGACATTTTAGAAAATACTCTTAATTTTCTTTCTTTCTGAGAGTGGGATGTAACGATGGATATCAATCTGTATGTGAGCTGGAGTCAGGACGTGCTTAGCTTAGCATGAAGCCTGGAGTCAGGACGTTGTTAGCTTGGCTTAGCATAATTCATTAAAATGGATGAGTTGTTCGGTCTCTAAAATGTCAGAAAATGGTGAAACGTGTTTCCCAAAAGCCCAAGATGACCCCCAATTCAAAGATATTCAGTTTCCTGTCCCAGAGGAGAGAAGAAATTAGAACATATTCACATTTAACAAAGCTGGAATCAGAGAAGTTTCCTTCAAAATGACTCAAACTGTTTAATGGATTATCAAAATAGTTGACAACTAATTGATTAATTGGTTTATCGTTGCAGCTCTAATCTGAACATCTAACGGAAAATACAGCAAAGGGATTAATTCCCCAAAATGTTGAACTCTTTCTTTGATACGACAACACAGGAACGCCTCCTCAGTGGCACACATTATTTTTTTAAATTAGCGAGTTTAAGATAGTTTAGAAATCACTTTAACAAATATTTTAATATATTAGACCTTGATAAATACAGCTTCCATGTTAAAGCTTACGCACATTGTTTCTCCTTAATGTGATTCTCTTAGAAGGAAAGTGAAGAAGTAAGCTCATTAAAGTGCCTTTACAGTACCTCCATGTTGCATCGCGTGCCTTAAAGTGCCCATATTATGAAAAAAATCACTTTTTCTGGGATTTGGGGTGTTATGTTGTGTCTCTGGTGCTTCCACACACATACAAACTTTGAAAAAAACCCATCCATGCTGTTTAGAGTGAGATACGGTTTCTGAATGTGTCCTGCCTTCAGTCTCTGGGTGAGCTGGTCAACATCTGCACGGCTTGTGACGTCACAACTCGTGACCTCGTTCTCAATAGCAAAGCACTGCTACAACACACACAAGTTCACCATAATCTACAAAAGAACTACTTCCATGTGCGCCCTCATTTAGAAGTCTCCCAGCTAATCCTGCCTTGTAACTGACCGAAGTTGTAGAAACAGCCTTTCTTTTACTGTCTATGGAGCTAGCTAGCTGACATGATCTACATCTGAGCTACTGCACAAGTGCAATCAAAGATAGTCCAGAAGAAGAAGAAGAAAAGAGGTCTCACTCTGTAGCTAAAACAGAGACCAGCTGAAAATAGGATCTGCAGCAGTGAGAGAGAGCGGTGCAGTACAACAAAAATATGGTGTTTTTTGAAAATTAAACCATGTAAACCTATTCTGGTACAACCTTAAAATACAATTATGAACCTGAAAATGAGCATAATATGGCTGCTTTAACTGGCACCAGCTTCTGGCATGGACGATGCGGTTGCCGTGGAGACCGGTCCGAGGCTGAACACCTGCGCCTTTTTACCTGCGCAGAGCATCTTCCACAGCCGTGGTTAGTAGGACAGTTTACAGTGCCAGCGCAACATTGTGTGGAAATATGAATAATAAAATAAAGTCTGTGTGAACTCTCCACTCTTTGATTTCAATGTTGGGAAAACAAAAACAAATGCTTTTATTTGCCAATAAAACAAATCCAGCACGAGGCTTTGATTATTTATAATCCACAACACTTTTTTTATTTTTTTTAACCGATCGCAGACACGCTGAGCTGAGAAAAAAAAAATCAAAAACCTGCAAGTAATCCAACATCTGTGACACATTAAATACTAAATAGAGTTAGACTACAATAGCATGCCTTCCATTTGTTTGATATATTGCACCACAGAAAGATGTCGTATGTCAGCAGCGCTGCAGGCTGCTCAAGGACAAGATAAAGAATCTAAATCAATGATTTTTTTGTTCATATATAAGACACATTTTTCAAAATAAGACAATAAAGGCTGTCAACATTCTTCTTAAATTACATTCACAGAAATAAAGATAAATGACATCTTAATCCAACGCCTGAATTTTACACAGCTTCCAGTGTCAGTGTGTGTGTGTGTGTGTGTGTGTCTGTGCATTCGTGCGTGTGCAAAAGGCAAAACAATGGTCCCCCTTTGTTTTATGCATCATTTTCTCGGACGTTTCCTGGAAAGAACTAATCTGGTACTTATTTTAGAGACAATGCTCTGAGACAGGGATTGGAGTTGAGTTAGTTGTGATTTTGTTAAAAAGGTTGTTGATTTATGAGTAATTTATTTGAAGATAAATGTCCAAGTTAATATTTTATTATTATTAATTTATAACTGAAAACTGTCGTCACACATGTTTAACTGTTTGCTTTCCTGTAGACACATTTCATTTTTACAAATCCAGCTGAGCACCGACCAAAATACTCATACTATGAATTAAATGGGCATTCATTTACACTGCGTCTACAGGTTCTTTCCTATGTGTACCGAAACCACTAGAGCTGTCCTAAACTAAAGGAATCTTCAGTCGACCAACACGCATACTGTTTGTCGACTAATCAGTTGGTTGATTTAATCGACAGATCTGTAAAGGGTCTGACACACCAACCGGACAACCGACCGTTGGCAGAAAAGCCACATCGACAAAGGTCAGTTTAAGAGATTTTCGTCAGATTTTGAGAGCCGTTCGTCACGCTCATCCCGCTCCTCATTTCTGGTAATTGGTCATTGAGTCCGACTGCCCACTGGTCGATTCAACATGTCAAATTGGCCCAAATGAAGGCCGACGGCTCCTCCGACTGATGACGGCACGGAACACACCGAACAGACTCGAGTCACCGAACTCGCCAGACTGTCAGACGACCGATAATTGGGTTGGTGTGTCAGCGCCTTAAAACTGGGTTTCTCCACAAAGAATCGTGCAAAAGAACAACTTTAAATCTCGTGTCGATCGGCTAAAGAAAACGCAGTCGACTCCGACCAAAAACGACAATTAGTCGACTAATCTTCTCGCAGCTCTTACTCATTACATTACGAGTTATTTTCAGCAAACGTCCGAGGAAATAGTGGAGTGAAATAGAGACCGGCAACATAAAAAGACACCCAAAACATCCTAATGTATCGTTATCTAATGCATCTACATGTTTAATGCTCATCTCAGTGGGGGCCAATGGTCAATCTGAGAGGTCGCAAGATGATTAAAGGGATAAGACAGAAAGTGTGTTTCTCTCTTCCCTTCAGGTCTCTAGGAATCCTTCAAATCAAACGATTTGAGACACAATGAGCTGTGATGAGGGGTCACAAGCCAAAAAACCAATGTCAGCCAGCTGGTTTAAAGTCTATAACATATTATCTCTGTTAAAAGGATAAGTCTGGGGATATTCTGTTACGTTTTTCCTCTTGTAAATAAATCCCATGTTCAGACCCAACCAACATTAAACATATCTTCTTACGCAGTGGTTCTCAAACTTTTTTTGAATAATGTTCCCCCTTTGAATTGTTTTTTTTTTAAAGCCAAGTACCCCCAGAGCAGCGCAAATTCTTTTTGGTAGAAAAAAAAAGTTTATATAAAGAGGAATAATACAGCAATGTCAGCGATAGATTTACTAAACCGCAGCCTTGGACCTGAAAAACATTTAAATGCTGAAAATGGCGACAAAACCTTGGAAGAAGACGGTAGAAAGAAGGAAGGAAGGAAGGCAAGAATAGGTCGAAAATAGAAAGAAAAACTTCAAAAAAAGGTGGCCGGATTGGTTCAGTGGGTAGAGCAGGCGCACATATACATAGAGGTTTATGCCTCGACGCAGAGGTGCAGGGTTCGAGTCCGACCTGTGACCATTTCCTGCATGTCTTCCCCCTCTCTCTCCCCTTTCTCACCTAGCAACCTGTCAATTAAAGGTGGAAAAGCCACAAAAAATAATCTCTAAAAAAAATTCATAAAAGTGACAAAAAAAATAAAAATACAGTAGAAGGAAAGAAGGAAGTGGGGCAAGAAAAAGTCCAAAGAAGGCGATAAAAAACGTCACATTGGTAGAAAAAAAGTCTATATAAATTGGAACAATGGTCTGGTCCAACAGCCTTGTAACTGAAAAACATTTTGCAAAAGATCTCCCGTACCCCCTGCAGTCCTCCAAAGCACCCCTAGGGGGACACGCACCCCCATTTGAGAAACACTATCCTAAAACGTATTGTGTGTGTATCAAAGCCTGCTGCCACAAATACTCCCTAGAACACCAAATGTGGATTCATCTGCCATTGGAAAATACAAATGCACTTTTTTAACCCTTGTGTAGTCTTCCCGTCGACCGTGCACCTTTTTGTTTATCTCGATCAAAATTTAAAATTAAATTTTTTATTTTTTTTCCCAACGTTTTGGTTGTCTTTTTCGACACTTTTGTCACTTTTATCCAAGTTTATTTGTCACTACTTCTGACGTTTTTTTTGTCACGTTTTTGTGTTTTTCCCCCCCACGTTTAAGAAGCTTTTTCTGACATTTTTGTCACTTTTTTTCAACGTTCTTTTATTATTATTTTTTTTTCAAATGCTATAAAATTCAATAAAACACCCAAATTCAATAAAATATTGAACTGATCATGTATTTTAACTTGTGAAGAGCGTTGTAGGGAACCATCTACGTTACTTTTTTTTTTTTTTAATTTGGTTGAAAGAAACCCACATTTCTGATATAGAAACTTTATGAAAATGGGTCAAATTTGACCCGAATACAACAGGAGGGATAACAATTGAAAACGTTTTTAAAGATTTACGTCTTCAGTCGGAACCAATGCGAGCCACAGACAGGAAGTCAGACAGGGTTGAGAGACGGACTAACATGCTGGTTTGGATCTGCACATGGGATTGGTTGACGAGAAGCCAAACATAGAATAACACCAGACTTTCAAAACGCACTCCTTCATTCTTCTGTTTACTGTTAACAGTGTTGATGACTGATCACATCAGGCAGACTGTGGTGAAAACATAAACATTCGGTTGTGTCAAATGTGACCGTGAAATCAGACAAAAAGCAGTTCAGTGTTAAACCAACAGCTGCCTAGTTAATCACAAAACTATTACAAGAAAAGCAAGCTTTGTTGCACAGCATGTGCTCTTGAGTCCCGTAAGCAACACAGGAAAGACATTTACAAAATCTGTCTGAATAAAAGTAAAAGTACATCTAAGACTGACCTTAATATATAGTATATATTTAAAGTTTAAAGGATTGTAAGGACTACATGTACGTCTATATCAGTAAGTCACATACTTTCACTTGAAATCTTTAGGACTTTGTGGATAAGATACAGTGGCCCTCATAAGTTTATGAACCCATGCTAAAGTTGACTAATAAGAGGAATAAAAAAATCATCTTTTGGAAATTGATCTTAATGCCTTAATTAAAAAAATGAGGAAAAATCCAACCTTTAAGGACACCAATTTTCTTTGTGAATGAATAATGTATCGTAAATAAATAAATGTTCTTCCTTAAAATACAGGGGCCATAATTATACACACCCCTATGTTAAATTCCCATAGAGGCAGGCAGACTTTTATTTTGAAAGGCCAGTTATTTCATGTATCCAGGATACTATGCATCCTGATAAAGTTCCCTTGGCCTTTGGAATTAAAATACCCCCCCATCATCACATACCCTTCACCATACCCCCACATTATCTCATACCCTTCACCATACCCCCACATCATCTCATACCCTTCACCATACCTAGAGATTGGCATGGGGTACTTTCCATAAAATCATCTCTCAGTGCAAATCAAACCAGCTATTAGGTTAACTGAAATAAAACCATGTTAATCTCTAGGTATGGTGAAGGGTATGTGATGATGTGGGGGTATGGTGAAGGGGATGTGATGATGTGGGGGTATGGTGAAGGGTATGTGATGATGTGGGGCTATTTTAATTCCAAAGGCCAAGGGAACTTTATCAGGATGCATAGTATCCTGGATCCATGAAATAACTGGCCTTTCAAAATAAAAGTCTGCCTGCCTCTATGGGAATTTAACATAGGGGTGTACTGACTTATGCCCCCTGTATTTTAAGGAAGAACATTTATTTATTTATTTACGATACATTATTCATTCACAAAGAAAATTGGTGTCCTTAAAGGTTGGATTTTTCCTCATTTTTTTAAATGAAGGCATTAAGATCAATTTCCTAAAGATGATTTCTTTATTCCTCTTTTTAGTCAACTTTAGCATGGGTTCATAAACTTATGAGTGCCACTGTACTTCAGCTTGTTCCCTGTGCAGTTTCTTGTTTCAGGAGTTTTTCATAAATGAGTGTCGGTATGTTCAAATAAAATTACTTTTGGTGCTAAATTCTACAAAATTGTAATTGCTCGCCTCATTAACAGATCAATATATCAATGGTTGAGATGATAATCCTTTGCAGTGACGACTTATAGAGCGTTGAAAGGTGCATAAAGAGAGGTGGAAACACAGCTTCAGCAGCACACAGTGGATATCAGGGACACAACACTTGTACAGGGTTGACGTGTGAGAGGTTCCAGGTTTACCGGGAGGCCGTGTTGAAGTTGCAGAAAAACTGTTCATCGGGGCGGAAGCCGTAGGCGCTGACGGGCCGATCTGCTGGGACAAACTGCTCTGACACACTGACGGGACAAAAGAAAGAGAGATGGAAAACAATTAGACAATCTGATATAATGAGAGAGAATTACTAAGGGATAGTTCTGATGTTTTGAAGAGTGGATGTTTAAGCTTCTTCTCCATAGTCAGTGTATTAACCTTTGTATTGTCTTCCTGTCGACCTGCAGCTTTTTGTTTTTCTGGGTCAAAATTTAAAACTAAAATTGGTCGACACTTTCTTACTTTTCCCAATATTTTTGTCAAGTTTTTTGTCGGGGTTTTTTTTGCGCTTTTTTGTTATTTTTTTCCCACTTTTTGAAATCTTTTTTTTTTTTTGACATTTTGACAATTTTTTCAATGTATCATTTTTTTTTCTTCAAAATGCTATAAAATTGTAGCCTGACAAGCCAGACCCACATCCAGATGTTGGGTCTGGGAACTCACCATTGGCTGGGCTCAATCCGAGGGGCGGGATAAACGGTTGTCTTTCAAATTCTCTCTCAAGGATAGCTCTCCAACCAACCAGAGCAACGCTAGTTGATAGATTAAAAAAGGAAGATGTGTTCGGAGTTTAAAGTTTAAAGTGCCCATATTATGAAAAAATCACTTTTTCTGGGATTTGGGGTGTTCTGTTGTGTCTCTGGTGCTTCCACACACATACAAACTTTGAAAAAAATCCATCCATGCTGTTTAGAGTGAGATACGGTTTCTGAATGTGTCCTGCCTTCAGTCTCTGGGTGAGCTGGTCAAAATCGGCACGGCTTGTGACGTCACAAGCCGAAACGAGCAGGCTAACCACAACCATTAGCTCGTAGCGTTAGCATGCTAACGCTAGCATGCTACCTCGTTCTCAATAGCAAAGCACTGCTACAACACACACAAGTTCACCATAATCTACAAAAGAACTACTTACATTAGCACCCTCATTTAGAAGTCTCCCAGCTAATCCTGCCTTGTAACTGACCGAAGTTGTAGAAACAGCCTTTCTTTTACTGTCTATGGAGCTAGCTAGCTGACATGATCTACATCTGAGCTACTGCACATGTGCGAGTGCAATCAAAGATAGTCCAGAAGAAGAAGAAGAAAAGAGGTCTCACTCTGTAGCTAAAACAGAGACCAGCTGAAAAGAGGATCTGCAGCAGTGAGAGAGAGCGGTGCAGTGCAACAAAAATATGGTGTTTTTTGAAAATTAAACCATGTAAACCTATTCTGGTACAACCTTAAAATACAATTATGAACCTGAAAATGAGCATAATATGGCTGCTTTAAGAATGACTTCAGGGCCGTTCTTTGTTCTTTTCTCAAAGAAAAGCTGAACTCCAAGTCTTCCAGAGTCGCGGCCAAAGCCGATTCCAAAGACCGCTGTTCACCAGCAGCAGCAGCCATCTTCTGCTGCCGTCACAACTGCTGCCGTCGCAACTCTGCTGTCATTATGTTAAGCCCCGCCCACCGACTCTACACACGATGTGATTGGCCTGACCAGAGTTTGGTTTTTCCAGCTCACAAGCCAACGGAGAGCTGCTAGACAAAAAAAATTACATTTGCTGCCACTAGGGTGCGTCTAGATTTCTAGGCTAATAAAATTGAATAAAACACCCAAATTCAATTAAAGTAGTGAACTGATCATTTATTTTACGGAACCATCCACGTTATTTTTTTGATTTTTTTTGACAATGTGGTTGAAAGAAAGCCAAATTTTCTGATATAGAAATTTTTTTGAAATCTTTTTGAAATTTGACCCGAGGACAACAGGAGGGTTAAGACATCTAAAATCATCTAAATCAGTTTAAGTGGACGCTATATTTAGAATATTTGCACGGCTTTCCCTTGCTGTCAGACAGCCCCTATCGACGGGGAACTGAAGTTGTTATCTCGGCTCTCTTTAAAGCCACCAAAAGATGATCTAAGATACGCCCCTAATAAGTCTTGTGGGCAGAAGTAGTAAGAGTGACAAATTTACCCATTTCAAAATAAAATCTGCCAAAACTAGACATACTAAACAACATCAAATTTAAAAAAAGGTTGTTTACTGACTGTCTGCAGATCAGCTGATGGATCAGATGCTCGACCAAAATACATCTTCAGATATCTATCGCAGACATTTTGAAGATTCTTACTCACAACCACATTTTATAAGCGTATTTATATACAGTGGCACTCATAAGTTTATGAACCCATGCTAAAGTTGACTAAAAAGAGGAATACAAAAAAAATCATCTTTTGGACTTTAGCATGGGTTCATAAACTTATGAGTGACGGTACCTCAAACCTGTATTTTAGTGATTGAGTACATGTTTTTTTTCAGTGTGAACACCCCTGTTTTCATACCGTGTTCCTCCAACTTTGTGTCAACAGTTTGTGTGTTGACTCCACCCTGTTTCTAAAGGATAATGCTCCCGTGCACAAAGCAAAGAAATGCCTCTATAAAGAAACAGTTTCCCCAGTTTGGTGCGGAAGAACTTGACTTGGTCTGCACAGAGCCCTGACTTCCTCACCCCCTGCTTGAGGCCTGAGAGCCAGATCTGACCAAATCCCTGCAGCAGGTTCAACATCTGGAGGAGCGACTGGAACCAGAAAACAGCAGCAGCACCACCACCACCAGGTGGAGCTCTGACACCAAACATCTGTCTGGAACCCCCCCCCCGACCCCAAGGACCGGACCAATCACTCAAGTCCCAGCACAAAAAAAGCTCATAAAAAGTTAATGTAATATTCATCTGCCCCGGCTGCAAGTGTTGGA
Source organism: Sander lucioperca (assembly GCF_008315115.2). Classification (NCBI taxonomy): domain Eukaryota; kingdom Metazoa; phylum Chordata; class Actinopteri; order Perciformes; family Percidae; genus Sander; species Sander lucioperca. The sequence continues at coordinate 14,259,054 of NC_050183.1, forward strand.
CGTCCACAATGAGTGTGTGAGTTACAGACTGCTAACGGCTGGAGGGGTAAACAGCAGAGCGGCCAAGCCATAAAAAACACAGAGATGTCAAAACATAGCGGCGGTGACGAGGGCGGAGGCTGGCGGCCAAACCTGGAGGACCTGGCCGCCCTGCACCCGGCAACAGGGGCCTGTTGAGGGGGATGATAAAAGGCCTGTATCTACACCGTATAAATCAGTTACTATGGGGATGTGGACACACAGGGCGGGGGCCGATTTCACGCTCCATCTTCTGACCAGCTGCTGGGAGTCTGTGTCGGGCTATGGGGTCACTTCGGCTGGCCTCGTCAGGACGGAGCGCTTGATGGATAAACTGGGCTCTGATGGATGACACCGCGTCTCACATGTATATATCCCCGTCTTTCTCTTCGGGAGTGTTTGCTGCCTGGCCCGACGGCCTCCCCTCTCTCGTGCCGGCCTTCTAAAATACGAGCTGTTTGCTTTGCCCCTGCAAGCGCCTATAATGACGTGTTGTTTTTAGCCAAATCACTTCCAGCGCTCAGTTACACAGCGTGCAGCGTATCCCCACTCCTCCACCGTCCTCCTCCTCTCTGTTTTGCCGCCGCCCCACCAACTCCTCTCCCTCCTCTCTGGGCAGAAATATGTCTTTTTCCCCTCTGCACACTACGGCTGTCAGGGGGGATTTGAGAGCCAGGCTAAAGAAGGCTTCAGGAACACTGGAGCTCTGAGTCACACAAGCCGCCGGCCTGCCTGCATGCCGGCCTGGTTCTGTGGCCAAACGACTGGTTACACCCCAGCCTGGACTTCCAGGATCTGACCTACGTTTACAAGCACACCAATATTCCACTATCTATTCTGAATTTGATGACTTTGGATATTCTGAATGTAGTATTTTCCAATTAAGACATGTGGGATATGCTGATATTATTCAGGTTTTAGGAGCATTCCTTGGACATGTATACAGAGCATTCAGATTATGCGTCTCAGTTTGCGACACGTGGCCTCTTGCCTGTTTACGGTCAGCTCTGGGCGTTGGACACCAACCAGCCGACAGTTTGCAGGGCTGCAGACCCGTTAAGAAGGAGAAACACAGCTACTTTTAAACATTATCAAAGTCTTGGATATGAATAGGTTTTTGGATATGAGCCGACCTTTTCAAGACGGTGGTTGAAGGAATGAAAGAGGGAGGATGTGTTCGCACGGTCCAACAAGTCCTCCACTGCTGGAACACCCAAAAATACATACTAAAATCTTATTTGGACGTAGTTTTAGTTTTCTAGGTTTACGTACCTTGATCAAAGTATGCATGGCTGCATGTAAACAGGGATATTATTGGAATTTGAACTAGTCATGGACACAGCTTTAGGTATATTGTCTTTTTCGCAAGTGCATGTTAATGTAGTCACTATGTTCCTGTTGGCAGTTTTTCGTCTGTGGCGATGTTGTGCCCTGAACAATCAGAAGAGAGGGATGACCTGGTTCGCTAATGCCATTTTCAGCAGACAGAAGCTGTGGCTCAGCTAGGAGCAGTCAACTTAATATTTGTCATGCCAATCAAAACATATGTTGACTATTTTGACGTAGGTTTAGTTTTTTTTGTTTTCCCTAAACTAAAAAGGAGAACACCGCTTTTAAAATATTGTCCTTTTTTTGGAATAAGGGCAAAAAACGCTGAATATTTTGTACATGTAAACAGTCATTGTTCAGGATGGGACAGCTTTGATGGTGAATAAACACACTTTAAAGAGGTACAATTATCAATAAATACATGCTACTTAGATCACGGGTAATATCTGTTCTTCACCTCCATCACTATCAAATCTTCTTATTGATTATGGCTTGTTGTCAACAGCTATCAGTTATTTTTTTAATTGATTATTTTGTCTATAAAATGTTAAAATATAGTGAAAGGGAAAGCTTGTCCAAACTTTTGACTGGTACTGTTGAGTTCAATTGAAAGACGCCGCCTCATTAGAAGACTTTGCTCGATTGCTGAAGTTGTGACCGTGTGATCTCTCGTTACAGGTCGCATAAAAAGGCAAATGATGCAATATTTCACATTAGGGGTGGGAATCATAAAGTACCTCACGATACGATACACGGCTCACGATACCGATAATATCACAATACAGCAGTTCTGCCATAATCAATATGTTGCTAGACAGCTCTATAATGATAAGTCACGATATCGGTCTAACTATGAATACAGAATGCCTGTGAAAAAAGTGAAGTGCAGGTTTTCTCTCTTTATTCACTCCAAGTCCAAACTGTTACATACGTTTTTCAGTCTGTAAATTAAAATGACACAACTATAGAGCAACTCTGGGTCCAGACTTTGGACTTAACCGTGGCTGGGGCCTCTGCTATTTTCCTCATACTGCTGTCCGCCATCCCGTTTAAAACCTCTTCCTCTTCGGCTGGTTAACTTCTGTTCAAGTTCCCCTTGTTCGTGTGTTGAGCGTCACCTCAGGAGCCGTGAAGTAGCCACGCTGGGAGCAGGGCAATCTATTCAGAGCGCCTTATTCTATTCATTAGACTATCGATATTTGGCGACAGCGTATCGATTCTCGTATCGTACGACGATATAATTTTGTGCTATTTAGGTGCATTCTTTCCTGCTTTTTCTATCATCTTACAGATTGACAGAAGGGTCCGGACGACCAGAGTGGGATCAATCGACAAATAATCAATTGTCTGACTCAGTAATAGTTCATTTAACTTTAGCTGCAAACACAGACTCGAGACAGGAACACTGGGACTCGGTTTTCATGTAGAACTTCAGTTACAGTAAAAAATAAGATGTTTCAACTGGACAACAGGATTAACAGACTTAAACATCCTTTGACCGCCAATACATTTTATGAATCCGCTTTTTGATACAGGGGAATGCTGCGTCTGCTCAAACATCAGTGGTGTTCATCCATCAGCTTGGAATAAATCTAACAATAATATGATGTCAGGGGGGATTTGAGAGCCAGGCTAAAGGAGGCTTCAGGAACACTGGAGCTCTGAGTCACACAAGCCGCCGGCCTGCCTGCATGCCGGCCTGGTTCTGTGGCCAAACGACTGGTTACACCCCAGCTTGGACTTCCAGGATCTGACCTGCGTTTACAAGCACACCAATATTCCAATATCATTCAGAATATGACACTATTCTGAATTTGATGAGTTTGGATATTCTGAATGTAGCATTTTCCGATTAAGACATGTGGGATATGCTGATATTATTCAGGTTTTAGGAGCATTCTTTGGACATGTATACAGAGCATTCAGATTATGCGTCTCAGTTTGCAACACGTGGCCTCTTGCCTGTTTACGGTCAGCTCTGGGCGTTGGACACCACCCAGCCAGCTGACAGTTTGCAGGGCTGCGGTAGGGATGCATGCCCAAAAGAAAAGAAGGAGAAACACAGCTACGTTTAAACATTATCAAAGAATTATTGGAATAAATCTAACAATAATATGATGTTAACATCAAGGCCACACAGGCAGACTAGGCAGACTCATTGTTTATTAAATAGAAAAACATATAAGTTTGATCTATTTTGGATGTTACTCAGACTCCTTGTGAAGCTGGCAGTCCCAAAGCTATAGTTTTGCAGATTTTAGTGTAGTGTTATCATTCTGACAAATTCTGTAGTGTGTGTGTGTGTGTGTGTGTGTGTGTGTGTGTGTGTGCGGTGACACGCTGACTAAACAAGGAGAGGGTTGGTTGAG
>NC_050183.1:14267769-14297769 GCF_008315115.2 Sander lucioperca
GAAGATGTCTGATCGGGGTAAGCCCTATGTTCCCACAGGCCTATGGTCCCACAGCCCAATGGTCCCACAGCCCAATGGTCCCACAGCCCAATGGTCCCACAGTCCAATGGTCCCACAGCCCTATGTTCCCACAGCCCTATGTTCCCACAGCCCTATGTTCCCACAGCCCAATGGTCCCACAGCCCTATGTTCCCACAGCCCTATGGTCCCACAGCCCTAGGGACCCACAGCCCTATGGTCCCACAGCCCTATGTTCCCACAGCCCTATGTTCCCACAGCCCTATGGTCCCACAGCCCTATGGTCCCACAGCCCTATGTTCCCACAGCCCTATGGACCCACAGCCCTATGTTCCCACAGCCCAATGGTCCCACAGCCCTATGGTCCCACAGCCCTATGGTCCCACAGCCCTATGTTCCCACAGCCCTATGTTCCCACAGCCCTATGGTCCCACAGCCCTATGTTCCCACAGCCCAATGGTCCCACAGCCCTATGGTCCCACAGCCCTATGGTCCCACAGCCCTATGTTCCCACAGCCCTATGGTCCCACAGCCCTATGGTCCCACAGCCCTATGGTCCCTATGGTCCCACAGCCCAATGGTCCCACAGCCCAATGGTCCCACAGCCCTATGGTCACACAGCCCTATGGTCCCACAGCCCTATGTTCCCACATTTCTAAAATTTTTCTTAAAATTAGGCACTATGTTCCCACATTTCTAGGACAGTTTCAGAATTAGGTCTTGTGTTCCTACATTTCCCTTCAATTTAAGCCCTATCTTCCCATAAGATTTTTTAGGGTTAGGGGGATAAAATCTGATACAAATGTATGAAAAAGGAAATGTGGGAACATAGGGACTAATTCTGGAAAATAATCTTAGAAATGTGGGAACATAGGGCTGTGGGAACATAGGGCCGCTCCCGTCTGATCAGAGACCCACTAAAAACATATGAAGTGGTCATCCCTGGGCTAAGTAGTTTAGTTTAGTAATTGGTTTACTTTGTTTCTTTGTCAAGAGATAAGGAGCAATATGATGTATAGAGACATACAGTATCATGTATAGAGAAAACCGGTCTGTTGTTGTGGTGTAAACCAAAATTACAAACTTATTGCTTCATAAAGAAAAGCTACAATGTAGAACTTTGTGTGAACTATAATTTAAAGCAGCCATATTCTGCTCATTTTCAGGTTCATAATTGTATTTTAAGGTTGTACCAGAATAGGTTTACATGGTTTAATTTTCAAAAAACACCATATTTTTGTTGTACTGCACCGCTCTCTCTCACTGCTGCAGATCCTCTTTTCAGCTGGTCTCTGTTTTAGCTACAGATCATGTCAGCTAGCTAGCTCCAGACATAGACAGTAAAAGAAAGGCTGTTTCTACAACTTCGGTCAGTTACAAGGCAGGATTAGCTGGGAGACTTCTAAATGAGGGCGCACATGGAAGTAGTTCTTTTGTAGATTATGGTGAACTTGTGTGTGTTGTAGCAGTGCTTTGCTATTGAGAACGAGGTAGCATGCTAGCGTTAGCATGCTAGCATTAGCGTTACAATTAGCTACAAGCTAATGGTTGAGGTCAAGGGGGTAAGCTTCTCCTCGGACCGCGAACCTCCTATGGTGCCATTTTAATGCTACAAAGCGATCACCTCCCGTTAGCATCCCATTGACTGCCATTCATTTTGACGTCACTTTGACAGAGAATAACTTTACATCTGAAGAGTTTAAAGACTCTATTTGTCCATTGTTTATTTCTAAAGAAACACGACAATGTATAAAAGCCTCCATTACCTTGTACCTCACGTTATGGCTCCGCAGCAGACGTTTTTATAAAAATAGGCTAACGATTGTGTCATAACCACGCGACTTACTGTCGCATAGTAGAGGAATTACCGTATAGTACAGGAGAAGCGCGCAGGCAGTTTCGTCTCACATTAGCTGTTTAAGTGTAATTACTAATGTTAACTATCATTTTAGTGATCAATAATTAGCCTGTGTCTATGTTATCTCCTACATATACCTACGCTCTCCGTCTCTGCTAGATTGGGAATGATTGAGATTTCTCTTGGCACAGCTACCAGAAGACTTCCAACTTTCAGACACGTTGCTCACGGCACATTTACGTCGTCTCTCTCAGTTGGAGGCTGCTCAGTAACGCTCAGCGCTCACCGGAAAAGTGCTTCTAACGGCCTTCACTGGTCTCCGTCCAGAGCAACGGGATCTGTTGGTCCATTCTTATATACAGTCTATGGTTGAGGTTAGCCTGCTCGTTTCAGCTTGTGACGTCACAAGACGTGCCGATTTTGTACAGCTCACCCAGAGACTGAAGGCAGGACACATTCAGAAACCGTATCTCACTCTAAACAGCATGGATGGATTTTTTTTCAAAGTTTGTATGCGTGTGGAAGCACCAGAGAGACAACAGAACACCCCAAATCCCAGAAAAAGTGATTTTTTTCATAATATGGGCACTTTAAACAAAAGACAAAAGATCCCTGAGTGCAGAGCTACGCTCAGGAACATTCCCATTTTTTTTGCCTTCTCATTCTCAATACACTAACTTTTACACCTCAGCCAAGCGTAAAAAACTTTGTTTTTTAAGCACAGTTTAAAAATGATGGAAATTTACCAAGTGCTAGCAGCGATGAGGTCTTATCGGGGGAGATTAATAGGTGTAACATATGGTGACTGATCGCCACATGACACTCATTTACAACAGACCATACAACTTCAATCAACAGCTCCATATCAGGAACATGTACAGTAGGTATGACTGTGTGTCGTCTCCGTCCTCCTCACTTCAGCTAATAAAAACCTCCGTTCGGCCGGCTCGGCTGTTTGCGTGCGATAGACAACCACAGAGTTGTGTTTTCTTTTCTCTGCGGGGGATGAAGGGGGAGCGATAAAGGCGGCCTTTGAGACCCCGACGCCCCCGGCCTGAAAGATGAATCATTCCGATGCAAAGCAGAGCCCCCGTGGGCCCCGACAGCCACCCAACCCGAGGACCCCGCACTCAAACGGGCCTATTGACCGCCACACAGAGGCTGGGAGGTGACAGCGACACATTATGTCAGCTTGCTGATTCATCAGAGGCTGAAACGGCGGCGTGACTCACGCTCAGCAATTAGGCACTGATATTAGTTTAATATGACTCATCAGTTATTAGCAGCTGAGCTCATGACAGAATGAGCTCATTACAGCCGGAGTGAGGCAGTGCACGGCACTTCTGGGAGCTTTTTTTTCAACATATTCCTTTGGAAATGTGGCCGGGCTAAGAATAGATCACGGTGAATTAGGCCTCTGTCCCACTTGGAGCATCTACAAAGTTCCTTGTGAAACCGTGTGTGTGTGAGTGTGTGTGTGTTTGTACATGAGCAGGGCCACAATGATCAAAGGCAAACATTTCAGGACTGCCCAGTTATGGCGTGTGCTGCCAAAAGGATCCTGCACAGCCGAGCAGTAATGATTGCGTGCACGTGTGTGTGTGTGTGTGTGTGTGTGTGTGTGTCCACAGTTCTGCTTTCTCTCTCACCTCTGCTGTCCAGCCGCTGACACACTCCAGAGCCCGCCGGCTGCCTTTCATGTGGCCCGCAGCTTAATAGGTCTCACTGATAATTTCAATGAAACACTTCCTTCGCCCCCGCTACACTGCCTGGCTATAATCTACAGCTAATTACACTGATCTGAGGTCTGGCAGTGATCACACGCGGACTGGGAGCTGACCACACCTGTCAGTCACAAGGCGATCCGGGGGTTCATCGGTTTGTTAATCGCTGATGTCAAATTTGACTCGGGCACATCGGGAGAAGGTGAGGACTGTGGAAAACGCAATGGAAATGGAACTGAGCAGCATGAAAATACTGCAGGACAGTTCGGTAGTTTTTATTGTGATCTGAATAGAGTTCAAAGAGTTAATTTTTGATCTTACATTTCATTTAATGACTGGTGATTAATGAACAAACAAATAGCTTCCAAAGGTTCCTGAAGTCGGCCCCCAGACCCCCAAACGCATCCGTTTCACTGCCAATCGGTCCAATTTTAGAGCTGCAAAGATTAATCGATTAGTTGTCAACTATTCAATTAATCACCAACTATTTTGATAATCCCTTTGAGTCATTTTTTATGTAAAAAACATCAAACTTGTGTGATGTCAGCTTTGTTAAATGTGAATATGTTCTAGTTTCTTCTCTCCTCTCTGACAGTGAACTGAATATCTTTGAGTTGGGGACAAAACAAGACATTTTGAGGACGTCTTCTTGGACTTTTTGGGAAACACTGATCCACATTTTCACCATTTTCTGACATTTTACAGACCAAACAACTCATTTTACAATATTTAGTTAGTTTTGCTCTCCACTTTGATTTTTACATGTATTCATCAGCTTATGTGCCTAAGTATTATAGTGGTAGGGAAAACCCTGATAATCATCAGTTAAAACAAGTCATGCTAACTTTTTAAGATTATTTTTTGGGGCTTTTCCCCTGTATTAGATAGTGACAGTGGATAGACAGGAAAGGGGGAAAGAGATGGGGGATGACACACAGTAAAGGGCGGCAGGTCAGATTTGAACCTGCGCCGCTGCAAAGGCCTCAGCCTACATGGGGCGAACGCTCTTACTGGGTGAGCTAGAGGCCGCCCCCATTCATGCTAACTTTTAATTTAAGTATCAAATGGAAAAAGTAACCTAAATTGCTCCCGCTGAAGTGGTCGACATGTTTAGGAGGCCTGTGTTTACTCACGGCGATGATGTCCAGCGTGTTGTGGCAGACTTTGCGGATCTCTGCGTTGTTATCGTGCATCAGGTCGATGAGGTACGCTGGGGCTTCTGAGATCGGGACTCAAGGAAAGGAACAATGGCATCCTCTCTGGGACGTTTCAATGCTGAATCATTTAGTTGTCTCTAATCAGTCGCAGGGGGAAGGACGGGGATGTGGTGGAGCTGTGGTATTCTCCCACTCTTTCATTTAAAGACAGAGAGACAAGACAGGTGCCCTGCGGCCAAAAGGAACCGCTGGCAACATTTCCTGTGATGAAGTGAACACCTTCCTCCCACAGCGATCTTACATCCCATATATTCCCGTTGTGGTCTTCACGCAGACAGAAAAACATCAATCAGAATGTGCTGACAAAGAGCATATTTGTAATTTGACACGAGCCGCCACCGCCGACCACAACTGTGTACAATTACAGGCAGCTCAGAATACGCAGAGGGTTGAAAACAGTAGTAGGACTCATATGCTACATCTACACTACGTTTTCACATATGTTTTCACAGACAGTTTATTAAAAAGATAGTTTATAAAGACAGTAGCGTTCATGTTTACATGCGGGCGCCATCTTGGAAAACAGTCATGAGCAGTCGAACCACGAACGCCGTGCAACCGGTAACCAGTAACATAGCTCAAACACGGCATTCGTGGTTTGACTGGTCATGACTGTTTTCCCAAGATGGCGCCTGCTTGTATACGTGAACAGTACTGTCTTTATAATCTATCTTTTTAATAAACTGTCTGTACACTTACAAAGTTCTCAATGCTTCGGTTTACATGTAGGGACCCTCATTATGCTACCGTGGAAGTGTGGTGCTATTTTGAGCCTTGTTAGTGGTAGAAAATAGAGATTTACCCTGTGCCCGAAGGCTAGCGTTAGAAGCTAATCACCCGTTTGCGCTAGCTTGTTTCAAGCTAGAGACACATTCGATTAGCATGAAAACGTCACAGAGAACGGTCGACTCGGTACACGGGTGGTGATGGGGCAGTGGATAAGAAACATGCCTTTGGTGTGGGAGATCAGGGTTCGATTCCCACTGCGATACATCAACCAATGTATCCCTGAGCAAGACACTTAACCCCTAGTTGCTCCAGAGGCGTGAGACCTCTGACATATATAGCAATTGTAAGTCGCTTTGGATAAAAGTGTCAGCTAAATGACATGTAATGTAATGAAATGCACATATGTTATTAACCCTAACACACATCACATAACCATTCACACACACTGGGCATGTGCGTGCCGGTGTAAACAGGAAGCAGATTGTCAGACGTTACTCTGCGGTTGAAGCATGATGTAGAAGTTGAAAATACTTTGGAGAAAGAACAACAGTGAAAAGTAAGAGCAGGGATTTAATATCTTGGAGCGACGGCGAGGTGGAACGGTTACTAAAAGGTATGTAAGCTACCTAACAGATAGGACTGACTGACATGCATCCTCGTTTCCAAAGGTCTCGGTTTGTGCCCGTTCAGACCACAAAGCAACCCCGGGGTTTTAGAACCAAAACAGGGGCAGCAGTGTGTCCAAATGTCTCTGTTTTAGGGGCTCTGAAATGTCGGAGTAGTGCGGACGCGAGGCGTACCAGAGAACAACTTGTGGTGGAAGCTACTCGTAAACATTTTTGTTTCATGTCTCTAAACATTCATCTCATCGAATGGGACAGGAATGTGTACAATACTTCACCTATAAGCAGAAAGGATACGCGTGTCTTTGACGATGACGTCCCTGGTAGCTTTGTGGAAGACCATCTGGTAGAAGACGTACACAATCTGACACACAAACTCGTCATCCTCTTGTTGGGCTGAGATGGAAACGGGTAGAGAAGAGGAAAGAGGTGAACAAGGATTCAAGTGGATCACATCATGAATCATCCATTCTGTTGAATTAACCTTTAAAGTCTTTTTTTTTCCATCCTGAAATGTATCAATCCCTGCCAAACTTAACACTTTTGTAGTACTGTGGAGACAGCAACATGCTCATCCAATTGCTCACATTTCTATGAACTTCCCCTCAAGAATTTTGTAACAATCAAGATTTAAACTACTGAACATTTTTATATTCACCCAGTTCTTAAAACTTCAAATATACAAATATTGCTAGTAACTTAACAGACATTTGTTTAAATGAGAAATCTTCCAGATTACAGCTTTAGATTACCTTAAATAACACTGTTGCTCTAAAAATAAAAATCTAACTTTGACCTGTGTTTAACTTTAAACTGCCAATTCAGGTGGTTTAACAAAATAAGGTAAGCATTTCTAGGTGGATAGAAGACAATCACTTTTAAAAAGGTGAACTCCCTAAAAGTTGGGGGACGAGATATCGTGACTTTTAGGCTACATTCACGCTGCTACTTCTTAGTTTAAAAAATGACTATCTTCTGCTACGTTTCCCCCTCTCATTCCCCCTGCTCTGGCGTTTCCCCCTCTCATTCCCCCTGCTCTGGCGTTTCCCCATCTCATTCCCCCTGCTCTGGCGTTTCCCCCTCTCATTCCCTCTGCTCTGGCGTTTCCCCCTCTCATTCCCCCTGCTCTGGCGTTTCCCCATCTCATTCCCCCTGCTCTGGCGTTTCCCCATCTCATTCCCCCTGCTCTGGCGTTTCCCCCTCTCATTCCCCCTGCTCTGGCGTTTCCCCTTCTCATTCCCCCTGCTCTGGTGTTTCCCCCTCTCATTCCCCCTGCTCTGGCATTCCCCGTCTCATTCCCCCTGCTCTGGCATTCCCCCTCTCATTCCCCCTGCTCTGGCGTTTCCCCCTCTCATTACCCCTGCTCTGGCGTTTCCCCTTCTCATTCCCCCTGCTCTGGTGTTTCCCCCCTCTCATTCCCCCTGCTCTGGCGATTCCCCCTCTCATTCCCCCTGCTCTGGTGTTTCCCCCCTCTCATTCCCCCTGCTCTGGCGTTTCCCCCTCTCATTCCCCCTGCTCTGGCGTTTCCCCCTCTCATTCCCCCTGCTCTGGCGTTTCCCCCTCTCATTACCCCTGCTCTGGCGTTTCCCCCTCTCATTACCCCTGCTCTGGCGTTTCCCCTTCTCATTCCCCCTGCTCTGGTGTTTCCCCCCTCTCATTCCCCCTGCTCTGGTGTTTCCCCCCTCTCATTCCCCCTGCTCTGGTGTTTCCCCCCTCTCATTCCCCCTGCTCTGGTGTTTCCCCCCTCTCATTCCCCCTGCTCTGGTGTTTCCCCCCTCTCATTTCCCCTGCTCTGGCGTTTCCCCCTCTCATTCCCCCTGCTCTGGCGTTTCCCCCTCTCATTCCCCCTGCTCTGGTGTTTTCCCTCTCTCATTCCCCCTGCTCTGGCGTTTCCCCCTCTCATTCCCTCTGCTCTGGCGTTTCCCCCTCATTCCCCCTGCTCTGGCATTTCTGAGACCCTAAATCTGAGACATTTGGAAACACTTCTGACCCGTTTGGGTCGTTTTTGAGATTGCTTTTGGCTCAAAACTCCCATTAAAAACCAAAACGTAGTGATGTAAATGTAGCCTAAGTCCCTAGCATAAAAAAAAAAAAATTAAACAAATATAAGATCATCCATTTCATACTGCTTTGGAGAACTTGAGTTTCTCACCATTGAGCAGCTCAATGAGAGCAGGAATGAGGCCAGACTTGGCCAACATGGCTGCACAGGAGTCATCCATGGAGACGGTGCCGATCATGATCACCACCTCCAGGATGAGATCGTCCTCTGCAGAACCTGACATCAGGGAAAAGAACAAGTGGAGAGGATGACTGACAAAAAACACTTCACTGATCCTCTGAAACATAAGCAGCAGGGCAGAGTGCCGCAGCAGAGAAAACGTTCATGTTCTGGGACCATATGGGTCTGTCTGAGTTCAGTCGTTTGAAGGCTCTGTCTTGAGTAGGGCTGCACAATTAAACGCAATTTTATCGAAATTGCAATGTAGACTTGTGCAATGTGGCACCGGGTATAAAAACTATTCCTGAAAGCCTGTAAAGGAACTCCAGGCTTGAGTCATACTGTTCTTTACTCATTTCTTCATGGTTTAAATAATAACTGTCAATTGTAGACGAAATTGAGTCAAAGTTTTTGATTGGCTGTTAAAAAATTGCTAGTCTATATCCACGACCTTCCACTGCCGGGATTGCCCCAGTTGCACCATCATTTCAACTCCGGTGGATCCGCTCCTCAGATCTCTGCAGGGTAAATCCAGACAGCTAGCTAGACTATCTGTCCGATCTGAGTTTTCTGTTGCACGACTAAAACTACTTTTGAACGTACACACGTTCCACCAAAACAAGTTCCTTCCAGAGGCTGTTTTCCAGCAGTACTTTGGCTCCGTCCGGCGCTTAGCGCTGCCCAAGATGATTGTGATTGGTTTTAAGAAATGCCAATAAACCAGAGCACGTTATTCTCCCATCCCGGAATGCTGCGTGGACTAGCCAGACCTTCCTCCGCAGCGCTGTGGAGGAGGAGGAGGAAGGAAGGTCTGGCAAAGCCAGAATAAAAAAGTGCTAACTTTGGATTCTTTTGTTGAATAAAAAACAGGTTAACTGCTCTACTCCTCAAAGCCAGGTATCAAAAAAACCTGTTCTGGTGTTAAAGCAACACTATGTAACTTTTCCCGCCTCAGTCCCCCTACAGGCTGGAGGTTGTCCATTACATTATCATGATCTGTAGTTCGAATGAACTGGACAATGTAATGTAATGGACAACTCCGCTTCCAACCTGTTGGGGGACCGAAGCGAGAAAAGTTACTGTAAACTGTGTATCAAATGATCCCCAGAGAAGTTCCACTGGGCCTGGTTGGGGTCAAATCAGAGGGTCAAACATGGAACCAGTCCACTTAGGTCTTCACTGGTCCAACATTTGGACTTGATATGAGTGGAAATCACCAAAACTAAGATTACCATTTAAATCGTCCAACTTTTCTGTTATTTTCACCATTCACTATCAATGTGAATTTAATAACTAAACATATTGCACTTGGCTTTTTATTTCTGCTGTAATAAAAAGAGGAAGGTAAACTGAGGTTAGGGGGGGTCACTGGTCATCAAAGGTAAAGATAAGGCCCAGACCTTAACGAGGGTCCTCTGTCCTCATATCATCCCTGAGCAGTGACCCCTCACTGATAGTGGGATGCAGGGGGGTGGTGGTTAAGACAGGGCATGGGAGAGACCAGGCCTCGGGTTTTAAAGGGAGATAGATGAGAGAACTGTGGCAGGGTTATCGTGACTGTGTGTTCTGTAACAGTGGGTTTAAGATACATTTTCACTAGTGATGTTACGTTCTGTGCCGGGGCTTTAATAGCCTGGCTCCACCCTCCTTCGTACTTCCGCTCAATTTTCATTTTCCTTCAGTACTCCGTCTGGGTTTGCGGTATATTCTTGGGTTTTCTCCAGTCAAATATTTACCGGTCCAATCAGCGAACAGAGAGAGTGGCTGAGAACAATGACGTTGAGGTTGTGCGCTAGTTTGAGCTGTAGTTCCGTAATGGTGGCGGAGAAAGATGCGAGCAAAGCCATTCGGTCCGTTGTGGCAACGCTGCTGAATATCCAGAAGTTAAAGCCAGCGCAAGAACAGTCTTTGCTGAGTTTTGTTGGTGGCCATGATGTCGTGGCCCTCCTCCCCACGGGGTTCGGGAACAGTTTGATTTTCCAGCTCGCTCTGTTAGAGGTGAAGGAGTAGGCTAAGGCTAACGCTAGCGATGCTAAGCCGACGTCACGACCAAACGTTAGCGATTGGTTATGGCAGATCCAGAGTGGCTCTGGGCAGATCCAATAGTTTTAAACTTCAACAGAGTACCCGCCTTCAAGGAAGTCAACACTTGTCAATGGAGAGTGGCCAGACTCGCTGTACAAATTAGAGCTGTCAATCTTCCTCTATAATACCATTCGAATTCCATTTGATATTTTTTTTAATATTCGAATAATATTTGAATATGTAATGCTCAATTGCAGCCTGTAAAATAATATGTACTACACTACTCAGGCTTATGCATTGTCGAGGGCATTACAAGCATGTGGTTGTTGTTACACGTTCCGTCCACTAGAGGCTTCTAACATTAGCCTGGCCTTGAGGCGACCTGCACGCAACTTTGTTTACATTCATTTTCCACCACGAGCACAGAGCGACAAACCCAAATCAACAGAGAACTCTGGAATCAAACATTATCAACAAGTGTAGTGAAGCGGCTCTGTTGTAAAGGCTAACGGTGCTCGGTTAGCACAATGACATCATGTTAGAAAGCACAGCCGAAACCATTTGTCATAAACTAGGTAAGTAACAAACGATGCTAACTGCATTAATAACTAAGCCAAACGGTGCTGTCACTACTATTTTAGTGATTTATAAGCAACCTGTTTCTTGCAGATTGTCACGTTACTGAGAATACAGCTATTAGAAGGTAATATATAAGTAGAAGCTAACTCTGACAGCTGTAGGGCAGCTAACATTACCTTTAGCTGTCTTCATGAAGCTCCCAGCTACACTAACGTTACTGTACCTCGCGACGCAGTTAGAAAACAAGAACGAGCTAACTAATGTTAACATAAGCACTTTGGCTCGGTGGAAGTCGATTTTAAAGTCATGTTAAAACTATTTCCCGTCCTCCTTACGATTTCCAGCCGCAGCCTGTCACTCCCCCTTGTACTAACGTTACTCGGTACGTAACGCTAGCTCCGTAATGTTGTACTAACGTTATCTTAGACCTCACAATGCCTTGTGTTTCTCACTCCCGCTAAGTTATTGTTCATAAGACGTGACATGAGTGACACATGCGCGTAGGCCAAGGCGAGAAGAGGGAGATTAGCTAACGTTAGCCAACATATTTATAAAAAAAAGTCACATTCGAATAGTAATTTCAGCATTCGAATAGTATTGATTTTTTTACTATTCGAATTATATTTGAATTTCGGCATTCGTTCCAACAGCCCTAGTACAAATGAAATGGACCAGAGACTGGTAGGGCCAGGATAGGGCTTTGAAGCACGCATCGAGAAATCCCGTCCTGCAATTACTATATTATGACCAAAAGGATTGATTTACACGTCTGATCGCCACATTTCCCTCCGTTTATTATACAGTTATGATGATTATATATACCAAAGAAAATACACACTTGATATAAATTTGGATTACGTGGAAACTGATTCTTTACAGTCAAAAAACTGTCTCTGATACAGCAGAAAGGCATCGCAGATCACGTAGATCAGGATCTTCAACAGGGGGTCCGGGACCCCCAGTGGGTCCTCAGAGTCAATGCAGGGGGGGCTTCCAAATTATTGTTAATTTTTGTGTTGTATTGTTAAGCTTTTTTCAAAACATTAAAAAGTCTTGTGGCATGTAACATGTGGCCGGGTTAGCTCAGTGGGTAGAGCGGGCGCACATATGTAGAGGTTTATTCCTCGACGCAGAAGGTCCAGGGTTCGAGACCGACCTGTGACGGTTTTCTGCCCGTCTCTCCCCTCTCTCTTCCCTTTCACATCTCAGTCTTAACATGAATCTAACATATTATGAGCCAATATAACTCCCCTCTGATGACAGGCTTACTGGCCTATAGGTAATGTAGTCTATAAGATAGCCACACACAAATATAGTTCATCCTAAGGATTCCCTGTGCCACATGTATGTTTAACATTAAAACATGATTTATAAAATCATGACAACAATTATTAGGCTATTTGAATACCTTAGTATTATATGCTAAAAAGGTATGTATAAAGACTTTAGGCCGCCCTACACATTACAGTAGGCCCAGTTATTATGCAACTTCATTTTATACAATATATGCAGAAGGGGGGTCCCTGCTCTCTCTCTCAATTAAGGGGTCCTTGGCTTAAAAAACGTTGAAGACCCCTGAAGTAGATCATCTGTAATATATGGTCCTGTTTTACGCTCTTTGACCAACAGGTGGTGTTGTGAGCAAATGAAGCCTCGAGTAGCTTCATGAGGCGTCATCTCGCCATCACTAATTTCCCCCGTGTGACAAAGACGAAACACTCTGATAACGACCATATAGGGAGGAATCCGTTCTTCACACACACCTGGTTTGAGTCTGTCCTTCAGGTACGGCACCAGGTTGTACTCCTTGAGAACCAGCGCCCAGTCCAGGTCGGGGATGGTGAGATTGGCCAGCGTGCCCAGACACTCGATCACAAACTCCTCGGCCTCGTCCTCGCTGATCTGAGCTGCTAGGTCGCCCACGTGGTCCTATCAGCACACACAGACACACACAGACACACACAGACACACACACACACACACACAATGTACTTAAAGTATTAATAGTAAAAGTACTCAATGCAGAACAATCCTCCCATTTTAGAAAGTGTAAAGGATCCAAACTGTTGTGTGTTTAATGGTCTAATCATCTCAGCTGGACTTGTAGGCCATTATATTGTTGGCTAGTTTCATTCATAATCAAACATCAGATTTTATAAACTCCATGTGTTTTGTGTGCAGGAATCTTAATGTGTAAAGTAACTAGTAACTAAAGCTGTAACAGATGAATGTAGTGGAGTAAAAAGTACAATATTTCTCTCTGAAACAGTAGAAAGTGGCATGAAAAGAATAGGCTCAAGTAAAGTACAAGTACCACAAATGTGTACTTAAGTCCAGTACTTGAGTTAATGCACTTAGTTACATTCTACCGCTGCCAGGTACTGACCAGGAAGAGGCTCTTAGTGGGTCCGTTGTGCTGAGAAAGGTTTCTGATCATCTTCATCACCAGAACGTCCTTCAGCTTCAGCGCACGCTTCATCAGCATCTTTAGACCGTTACCTACAGCAGATCAGCAGGGGGAAAGAATTTAACAACTTGTGCCACAGAAAGTCTGTGTCCATATGTCGGGTCTATGGTTTCTTTGCAGCACAGACCTTCGCAGATGATCTTTGCATTGCTCCTGTTGGCAGCCAGGTTTATGCAGAGGGAGATGAGCTCCACGTCCATCTTCTCCTCCCCGCAGGCGTACACCATCTTCATCAGCTGCCGATCCCAGGGTGCAAACGTCAGTTAACCGCTTCGTTCATCCATCACTCAGATTCAAGACAAACTAACTGATAATGCACATGTGTGGTCTTGTGTTCGTCGTGTTAGAATAACAACGTAGACGGGCGGAAAAATTAAATTACAGTGCTTTATATGGTCAAACACGTCTGCTCTTCTGGCTATCACGTAGCAGAAGGGAGTTCCCAAAGACGGGCAACATGTCTTCATT
Organism: Sander lucioperca; assembly: GCF_008315115.2. Lineage (NCBI taxonomy): Eukaryota > Metazoa > Chordata > Actinopteri > Perciformes > Percidae > Sander > Sander lucioperca. The sequence continues at coordinate 14,281,699 of NC_050183.1, forward strand.
CTGTTTGTTTGTGTTTCTGGTTGTATTCTGTCATTTAAAAAAAAAAAAAAAAAAAAGAATTTTTTAAGAGCATCCCTGAAACCTGAACCCTGAAAAAAGGGTGAGGAAAAGAAATCAGAAAATGATTTTAAAGAATGTGTGTGTGAATTAGAAAGAGAAAGAGAGTGTTAGAGATAAAGAGAAGGCAAGCGTCATTCCTAACCTTCCAAACACCCACCTCCTCCCTCCCTCCCTCCCTCCCTCTGTCCGTCTCTCCTGCACTGATTTAACATTAAACAGGAAAAGCTTTGAGCTGAGGGGGGGTGGCGGGGGGCAGAGGTGCACTGCTTCCCTGTGAGGAGTCAGGAATCAGAGAAAGGGAGAGAGAGAGAGAGAGAGAGAGAGAGAGAGAGAGAGAGAGAGAGAGCGAGGCTGTGCCGGGACCTGGGTTAGGTATCACATACCAGGGGCCCCGGACCCCAAATCAGCCCCGTCTAGACTCTCTGGCACCTGCCTCTGCTTATTTACCACAGACAGCCACCGGAGGCCCAACGCCACCGCTGCAGCCACCTCCGCCCCCCCCCCACAATCTCCACCTCCACCTCTGTTCCTCTCCTCCTGCACTCCTGACATCCCCACATCCAGCACCAAACGCTGACCCCATTAAAAGCTGGAGAAGGGGAGAGGGGCTGGTCAGTGGGAAAGTGATAAAAGAGAGAGAGACGGGGGTCTTTAAAAGTACAAAATAGATGAGAGAGGATAAAAAAAAAGGTGAGAAACGGGGTGAAGCAGTTTGTTAAAGATGTATTTTTACAGATGGAGGGACATGTTGGCCTGTAACAAATATTAAATAATTGTCTAATTGTCAATTCTTTTACATAGTCGCAGTTTCTTAATAACTGCTAACATTAGCTAAGGTCTTAAGGCGTATAACTTGTTATTGATTTGGTTTAGAGATGCCAGGTTGTAATTATATAAGTGATCATTGGTCGGACTATATATTTTTATTATTATTTCAATCGTTAGTTGTTTTCACTTGACCCGATACACAGGGTCCCAAATGAACACTCGCCAAGCGCCAAACGCGGCTTTTCCGTTTGGCGAGTAAATGTCAAGAGGGTTATTTGCCACATGGCGGGTATGGTTCTGTTTTTTAATTTGTTATTTTGGTGAAGCTGCAGCTACTTTGAAACGATGAAAACGTACGATAAACCAGCAGGACTTTCAACCCCAAACAGCAAGTTTTTGTGATGTATGTTACAAAAATATATTAATTCTTTGGCCGGTAAAAAGTACACTTGGCCCGGGGGATTTCTGCATCTACCTGCCAATTTGACCGCTGAGTCAAAAAGTTAATTTTGGACACTGCCTATACACGTTCATAGCAACAAAAAAGACATTATTTTAAGATAATAAAGAGGCGTTGTTTACTCCATAGGCTGTGTATTTGTGTTATTACATTATCTGGGTCACATGACAGTGATATATAACATCAAGACGTATCCTGGGATTCAGTCACAACTTTGATTTGTTTTAAAAAGTAATATATAAATAAATATGTTTTAATTTGACTGAAAAAGAGACAATTATGTTGTTAATCGCAATTATTTCTGAGACAATTAATTGTATAGAAACATTTGGAATAGTTCCAGCTCTAGGGACATGTTGATATGTGGGACAAAGAGGTTTTAGTGTGAGGAGTTGGGACTATGGCTGCAGGGCGTGGATGGATTACTGAACGGGAACACCCGGCACAGGCCCCGGGGCCCACAGGGTCAGGGGTCCTGACTCACTTAATGTTTATGACACAAAACACAAAATGACCGCTAAATGACTGACACACAAACCCAAAACCATTACGTAACGTACACGTAGCGACTACAAACTACAGCTGTAAAGATTCATCGATTAGTCAGTCAACTATTACGTTTATTACCAACTATTTTGATAGTCGATCGATCGGTTTGTCATTTTTTATGGAGGAAAAAAAAGTCAAACTTCAGCGATGTCAGCTTGTTAAATGTGAATATGTTCTAGTTTCTTCTCTCCTCTGAATATCTTTGAGTTGTGGACAAAAACAAGACATTTGAGGACTTCATCTTGGGCTTTTTGGGAAACACTGATCCACATTTTCAACATTTTTTAGAGACCCATTAATCGAGGAAATAATCAACAGATCAATCGACAATATAAAGTACAAACTACCCTAAAAATAAAGGCAAAACGAATACAAAGGGACGCAAAATGACGTAGACTCCTATTTTTGGTGTCTTGTATCTACAGTATGTAGACAGGGGGGGGGGGGCTCTTACACGTCTCATAATCTGTCCATGTTTCAGAGAAATTAAGGGGGGGAATAATGTCACTAAATAAAATGAAAATTGACCACTGGGTCCACACTAAGCTGGCTAAATTAAATGACGGTTTTGAATGATGCTCCTCCTGTTGTTTTCGTAAAGATGTCTCTCCACATTCAAACACCTTGTCACTACCCGATGTGAGTCGAGTGCAGATGTGAGTTGCGCATGCTCAGATTTAAACGGTTTACGGCATATTGCTAACGTTAGCTCAAAACGCCATTCAAGTGACAGCCTTTGTTGTGTTTGATTGCTAACTTGTAGCCAGCAATGAACGAATTTCGTTATGTAGGTCCATTTTTATTGTATTGACATTACAGAAGTCTCTCGTTAGCATGCGCAACTCACATCTGCACTCGACTCACATCGGGTAGTGACACACCTCAACAGGAAAACAGTTCAATCTTTTCTGTTTATCACAGACACAAACATCTGGAGAGCAGCGGACAGACAGTCCATACTTTAACACAGTTTACTTCTTCAGATCCATGTTGTGTTTGTTGTCTGTTGTCATCAACACATAAAACTCATGGTTTGGCCACAGTGTGATAGATAGAAGACAACCCAATGAACAGTAGCTCCTGTTGTGCTGCACTGAGTCATCAATCAAATCACAGTTTTATGAGAAGATCAACATTAATACAGGTCGGTGTGTGATCAGCTATATTGTCATTTCAAATGAGTGATTACTGGCAGGATTTTGTAAATACTAACCTGTTAAAGCAGCCATATTATGCTCATTTTCAGGTTCATAATTGTATTTTAAGGTTGTACCAGAATAGGTTTACATGGTTTAATTTTCAAAAAACACCATATTTGTGTTGTACTGCACCGCTCTCTCTCACTGCTGCAGATCCTCTTTTCAGCTGGTCTCTGTTTTAGCTACAGAGTGAGACCTCTTTTCTTCTTCTTCTTCTGTACTATCTTTGATTGCACTTGCACATGCTCAGTAGCTCAGATGTAGCTCATGTCAGCTAGCTAGCTCCATAGACAGTAAAAGAAAGGCTGTTTCTACAACTTCGGTCAGTTACAAGGCAGGATTAGCTGGGAGACTTCTAAATGAGGGCGCACATGTAAGTAGTTCTTTTGTAGATTATGGTGAACTTGTGTGTGTTGTAGCAGTGCTTTGCTATTGAGAATGAGGTAGCATGCTAGCGTTAGCATATACGAGCTACGAGCTAATGGTTGCGGTTAGCCTGCTCGTTTCGGCTTGTGACGTCACAAGCCGTTCCGATTTTGAACAGCTCACCCAGAGACTGAAGGCAGGACACATTCAGAAACTGTATCTCACTCTAAACACCATGGATGGATTTTTTTCAAAGTTTGTATGTGTGTGGAAGCACCAGAGACACAACATAACACCCCAAATCCCAGAAAAAGTGATTTTTCATAATATGGGCACTTTAAGAAAAAGAATAGGAATTTTTTTTTTTACATATTAGATTTTCATATCTGTCTTCGAGGTTTAGAGGTTATGTAAACAGCTGTATTGGCATTTAATGAGTGCAGACAGGCAGTGCTTTTGCTAGGATTTTATAAATACCAATCTATGAGGATTAAGAAGAAAAGGGTATTTTACATTTTAGATTTTCATATCTGTCCATTCCGGAGAGAAAAAGGTGCAACTCTGAGCAAAAGATGGATGAATGCAACTTCACATTTAGCTCAGTGTGGACTTACTAAGATGGATGGACAGTGTTAGAGAAATGGAGGTAGAGGAGGGCGGCGGAGGGAGAGTGATCGGGCCTCGGGGCGGGGTCGGAGGTCACTTCCTGGTCATGCTGCTAGCCAGCATCCTCTCTACCGCGGGGGGGGGGTTCAGATCTGCTGCTGACGCGACCCTCTGAACAGACAGCCGGCCCTCCCGGCCACATCTGGCCGACATTTACACCCAATCTCAACAAACAAACACAACGCACATTTAGCTAATCGCCGATGATGAGAGGAGCGACTTGACCGGGTCAACTCAATCAGGAGGGAGTGTAACTCAACAAAACTGTTGTGATCGAAAGTTGAAAGAAGCCAGCCTGCGGGGGTTTTGAACTCCAGCAGTAAAAACTTCATTTTTTTAGGATCACAAATCTTATTTCAGTTTGGGGAAACAATTCCGTCTCTGTGCTGTTTTCTAGTTTAGTAATTAAGAGGCAAACGTGGAGAAGACACAGAAAATGATGAAATGGCGCAAGGATGTTTTCAGGAAAGAGAAGGAGAGAAGAGAAAAAAAACAAACAAGAGTTGTCAACACAGCGAGAGGGAAGACTGAGCAGCAGTCCTCTGGTGGGTTTTTTGGGTTCCAGATGTGGCGCGTGTCCCTCCCTCTCGCTCTTGTTTCTCATGCATTAATTCCCCGGTGCCGTTAGCGGCCGATGCTAATGTGTCTGTCTTGGTCTGCTGGCGGCATACATTAGCCAGTCTTACCTGCGGTATGCAGTCTGTGTCGGCAAACATGGACTTGAATCTGTCGTCCACGCTGATGTGGTACAGAATGCACATGCTGAGCTGTCTCTGGGCCTCGTCAGCTGCAACGTAAACACACGGGGAAGGAGGGAAGTCAATGGATGAATGACTGGTTGTGCCGGAACGCTCCGCGGGATGCCAATGACCACATCTAGGGAGAGCTGTGTGTTTTTAAAAAATATTAATGAGCTGAATGGGCTTTTTTAACAGCGATTCCTGTTGGAGGTCAGGCGGCATTCTGTGCAGAATCAGCAGCGGGCGACTGCAGTTTCTCAGTTTGTCGTGTCTCACGGGTAGCAAAAACATATTTAAAAAAAGGTCGAATGTGGAACTGCAGAAGGCTACTGGCTGAAAAAAGGCAAGTGTATTAATGCAGCTCAAAGGAACAGCTATCCACAATTACAAAACTATATTTTCTTACTCACTTTATTTGTGCAAGTTGGTGTGAGTGACATATCTGGATTTCTGCCTCCACCCCAAAACGATGGAAGTGAACGGAATTAAGCTTGTGCTACTCAACAGCATGTAGGGATAGATCTGGAAATATTCTGTCTTTTTATGTTCCTTCATGAACACAAAAGCTGGAGTGTATTTTGACTCCATCCCTCGTACATCATGCTGCTGCTACAAATACTCACTAGAGCAGCGGTTCCCAAAGTGGAAAAAGAGGAATCATTTATTTTCACTATAACTCCATCCATAAGTAACACAGTGACACAATGTGTGACTATTTTGGTCATGGGTTTCATACACATTCTGTAATAAAATATCTAAAAGCAAAAATCATTTTAAATAGGAGTCAGTGGTTTTAATGTGTGTCAGTTTTGGGGTCCTTCGAGTGAAAAGGTTTGGGAACCACTGCACGAGATCGTCAAATGGGGATTAATCCGCTGCTGAAAATACGCCCCAACAAATGCACTATTTCCTTCTGTTGCTTTCATAAAAAAACTACAGTGACCAGCTGTGTTAGGAAATTACTGGTCACTGATCTTTTAAAGATGTATGTTAGGGCTGTGCAATTAATCAAATTTTGATTGCGATTTTGATTTTGGCTCCTAACGATCACAAAAACAACGTAATCGAGAAAAATCGATTATTTTGCACATTACATTTATCAAGAAAACTCTTATTTTGTCCTGTGTTCTGAATAGGAAAGAAAAGTAAACAGCAAAAGTATGATGGGAAACTTCACAGTTCAAAGTGTTTTCACTGTTTTTTAACTTCAATAAATGCAACATCTTTCCAAAAGTCAATGAGTAATCATGTTAAATAATCGAGATTAGGATGTTTTTCCATAATTGAGCAGCCCTAATGTACGTCTTCAGTAGGAACCAATGGGCTCGGAGCTGAGAGACACAGACAGGAAGTCAGACAGTGTTGAGAGAAGGACTAAACACATTGTTGGTTTGGGTCGGCACGTGGGATTTGTTGACAATAACAAAAGCCTTCTCTTCTCCGTCAAGAAACAGCGAGCCAGTTATAAGTTAGGACACTCCACAGACTTCAGTGTGAACAATTTACATAGGGACCTTGTTCTTCGGTAGAAAGCAGTTCCAAAGAAAACTGTGGACAGTGAGCTCTGTGGATTATCCAGAGTAACCGGGACACTGTTTGTGGAAAGACACAGTCATGTTGAATTCCTTTTTTTAAAAGCAGCATTAATACATTTCTTTGCTATTTGGAGGCAGCGGACCAAACTGAAAACCTCACAAAGCAACGCCTTCTATATAACATACAGTCAATGGATCTGCTGTAAACATTAAGATATTGGTTAATTCAGTTTTAAAACATGTATTCACCAACTATTTAATCACTATTGGAATACAGTGCAGCATAAGATCTAAAACAGGTATCTTAAAACCTGGCACATACTAGAGCACGACCGATATATTAACGGGCTGATATTAAGCATTTTCCAAACTATCTGTATCGGCATTTATAATGGCCGATATATATTTAAAAAATAAAATAAAAACGGACGGAGTGTTGGCGTTGCATAGTTTGTCCACTAGAGGGCGCTCTACAACGTCCCTGATGGCAACACGTGTTTAACCCTTTAAGTTTCATATCTTAAGTTTGTATTTTTATCCATTTTATTTATCAGAACTTAAATATATTTTGATGTTCCTCTGGTCTGTCGTGACAATAAAACAAACAAGTTTATTTTCAAACTGCATTATCATATTATTTTAGTGAGGACTCATAAATAACTACAAATAACTAATGTTAGGGAAATCCGTTTGTTTTCTTACGTGTTTCTGGATTTTTTTTTTAAATATATATCGGCCGATATATCGGAATATCGGATTTTTAAATCACCAAATATCCGTATTGACATCGGCCTTAAAAATCCTTACAGCTATAGCACATACATCCCAAACTATCTGCATGGATAGATCGGAAAGAAAAAGGTTTCTTTTTTTTGTAATTTGGGCTGAACTGACGTTCTAATATTTGTCCAATAAAATGAGTACATTCCCTGTCACTACAGGTTTGTGAGCGTCTAATGCTTCGGCAGCAGCGTGGTGGAGATAAGACAGAATGGATTGAGTGTTAGACTGTCAGTGAGCCCAGGACTGTTATGATGTTGACCTCTGACCAGAGCTGGAGGGGGGGGGGGGGTCCTGGAGGCCTGTAGGAGGAGCCGGCTGGGGAGAATTAATAGAGTTCAGACCAGAGTTTGACCCGGGAACTTTTCATTAAGAGAAGTGTTAAGAGAGAGGCTCTTCACTGGACCAGAACCCCCGACAGACCTCCTGTAACGCCCCCCGCCCCCCCAGCCCCCCAGCCCCCGAAAGCCCCCACTCAGGTCCAGTTAAAACTGGTCCCAGCCATGTTCGGGCACTGGCCGTACAGGGAGCCTTATCGGCGAGGTATTAGATCCAGATGTGCTCAGTCAAGCCCTGGAATCACAGGAGGGAGAGACGGCTTCTAGCTTTAATTGGGAAAACAGGAGGAAGCATCAATTTTACTGCCTTTAATAAGTCAAAGCTACGCCGCTCGCTGCTCTGGACCTTCCAGCGCAGCCAGCCATTGGCCAGAACATGTGCTTCTCATTAGCGATCCTTTACCTCAACCAATACCTCAACCTGCATGTGTAAACACACACACACACACACACACACACACACACACACACACACACACACAGAGTTGCTGGTAGGAACATGGAGGATCCTTTATAGGCGAAGAGAGAGATGCCATTAAATGTTCAAAACAGTGGTCGGGGTTGGGGCAGGAGAGAGAGAAGGTGAGGGGGAGCTGTTAAGAATTAACTAGACTGTTCAGGGGCAGTTACTGGGCGAGCTAAACTCCAATTACACCCCGGCCTGATTTAAAAGCGCCTAACCTTCGTAAAATTGCACCCGCACACATTTGGAGGCGTCTGGGCTGGCTCTGCGGACAGCGCCGCTCCGCTGTTATTGCGTTTTATGGATAAATAAGCAAGCTGGGTTCGGTCTTCGGAGACATCACACCCCCACTTAAAGTCTCCTCATTTGTTTTTGTTGCAATGTTACGACAGTCAACATGCTGCATCACAGAGAGAGGGGAAAAAAAGATGAAAATAATCATTCGTTGCGGCCCAAGTCTGATTTTAAAAACTGTTACAAAGTTCGGTTGATCAACTAATTGAGTGTTTGCTTACGGCACTGGCTGTAACACATGAATGAAAACTGGAGGACGCAGCTGACAAAGAGGAATCTAGTACTTTCTGTTGAGTTCAGGTGGTGAAGGGATGGATCGAAGTCAGGGGAGGGGGGTGGGGGTGTTGATGATGACAAGCGAAGGCTCTCTCTCTACTTTCATCTTATCACCAGGGGCCGTGACCTGGGCTCAGGCCCGGATGGAGAGAGTGGAGGCTGACACAGCCGCCTCCTCGCCGTCTTCTCTCTCCAGAGATAAGACGAGTCCTCGTGCGGAGGGGGGGGCGGGGGAAAAGAGGACGCTCGCCAGTGAAAGCGGATGATTAATGACACATCGGCTCACAGCGTTTCACACATGCGCAAACACACGCAAACACAGGCAAACTCAACAGTGTCAAAACTGTGAGCAGGCGTAATATTTCAGTGTTAGGTTATATTATGTGTGTGCCTCGCTTCCTGTATGAGCGACCCCCACCCCAAAAAAAAAAAAAAAAAAAAAAAGAAAACACAGCCCTCACTAAATCTCTGAAGACCTCTCCACCTCTCCGGCCCGCTCCGGCAAAAACAACATTTGTGCAGAGGCTCTGGCATGTTATTCTAACAAATATATCATATTAATTATGCGCCGTTACCCGAGCCGCCCCCGGAGAGGCTTCAAAAAAGGGCCCCGTCGGAGATGCTTCTGACCGTGTCACGCGTTGAGCCCCCGCGGACGAGACGACGCACCAATCGCACGCTCCGAAGCTTTCTGGAGGTCACCGCTGTAACGGTCACCGGAGGCAGCTCGAGGCCGGGGTGCTGTGGAAAAGCCGCACCTGCACGTAGTAGCACGCCTCAGAAATAACAAATTAGAGGCTCCACCGCCGGCTCGGGACAGATGTTTCTTACGGGTCTGTTTCTGTCAGTGAAAACCTGGAATAATGCTTCCCCTGATACACACACACACACACATACAATATACAACCCCAGTCATAAACACACACAATGGACACAAACACAGTCAGGAACACTAGACTCTAGGGCTGAACGATTTGGGGAACAAAATCGAATTGGGATTTTTCTGCCATATATTATTTTTTTTATTTATTTTTTCAAGTTTAGCTTAAATTCAATATTCCCTGCGTTAACAGATACATTATGTCATGGAGCATTATAACATGAAACGCCATCAAAACCACTCTATATTATTATGCAAGGATGAGAACGTAGATATGAATTGCCAGCAAGAAGTGGTTTTCTTTTAACCCTTGTGGTGTCTCTTCCTGCCGACCACGCACTTGTTGTCCGCTACGGTCAAAACAGAAAATCACCACTTTTCCGATGCTTTTTTTCGATGATTATGGCACTTTTTCGGACACTTCTACACGCTTCTAACGCCAACTTATTACCACTAGTGTTACTTATTAGTTAGTAGTGTTACTACCAAGAGCCTGGGTCTGCCGAGGTTTCTGCCTAAAAGGGAGTTTTTCCTCTCCACTGTCACACTAAATTCTTGCTCTTGGGGGAATTACTGGAATTGTTGGGTCTTTGTGAACTTTAGAGTGTGGTCTAGACCTACTCTATCTGTAAAGTGTCTCGAGATAACTCCTGTTATGATTTGATACTGGAAAATAAAATTGAATTGAATTCTTTTTGGAATTCATGGTCCAAAAAAAACTTGTTTTTTTGGAAATTACATCTAATTTTTGAGTCAAAAAAGCAGAAATGATGAATTATTTTGACAAATATTAGAGGAATGTATGTTGATGGATAATCAACGATTTGTGTATGTCAAAGTATTGTCAGAATACCGTTTAGAAACAGTTTCAATTTTTTTCAAATGCTATAATATTGAATAAAACAACTCAAAATTCAATGAAAGTAGTGATCTGTAATTGTACTTGCGAAGAGCTTTGTAGGGAACCGTCCATGTTATTTTGGGGTAATATGATTAAAAAGAAATCCATATTTCTGATATAGACATTTTGAAAACGGGTCAAATTTGACCCGAGAACAACAGCGGTGGACATGGAATCTGTGATATGTAATATTGTTCCAGCATTTATCTTATGCAAAAACTGTAAATATAACAATAAAAAGAGGAATGATAAACCAAATGTTACCAACATTCAACTACATATTTCTCATTTGATTAATCGTGATCTTCCCGATTAGCTAGTCGCATTCTTTGAAAAATCGCAATTTCGATTTGAAAACGATGAATCGTTCAGCCCTACTAGAATCATTAGAGACCAGACTGCTGTGGCCGGGTTGGCTCAGTGGGTAGAGCAGGCGCACATATACTGAGAGGCTTATGCCTCGACGCAGATGTCCAGGGTTCGAATCTGACCTGTGATGATTTCCTGCATGTCTTCCCCCCCTCTCTCACCTAGCTGTCCTGTCAAATTAAAGGCGGAAAAGCCCAAAAAAATAATCAAAGAAAAAGAAAGCAGACTGATTACCGAGCAGCGAAGAGACTTTGGGAAGGAGTCCCGCCTGGACCATGTGGCCGCGCAGCGACGTGTCGAAGGAGAGGTTGAGCAGAAGGCGCAGGGCGGTGCTCAGGAGCTCCTGGTGCTCGCAGGGAACCAGCCGAGCCAGCTTCTCCACGGCGAACGTCTCCGCCTGCAGACAACAGAGCAAACAGAGGAGCACGCCACGTCTGTAATAACAAAAATTGATTTGAAAAACTCCAGCTTCACAAGATAACCTCATAACCAACAGAGGGGGGAGAAGTATTCAGATCCTTTACTTCAGTAAAAGTACTAATACCACACTGTAAAAATACTCTGTTACAAGTAAAAGTCCTGCATTACAAATGTTACTTAAGTAAACATGTGTAAGTATCATCAGGGAAATGTACTTTCAGTATTTTAAGTAATAGTACTCAATGCAGAAAAATCCTCATATTATCGAAACTGGAAATGGTCAAAAACTATCTTTACTTTAATCATTTCAGCTGTAATTGTAGGGTATATATAGTTGGGTAAAAAAAAAAAATCAGTCATTTAAAAATTAAATCGCGAACAGGGGTGAATCGAGATCGCGATTTTATAACGATTAATCGTGCAGGCCTATATTGTGGTAATGTATTTGTCCTTATGTGAAAGATCTAAATACTGTGACGTATATTTGACTTTTAATTCGTGGCAAACCATTTTATTTCCATTTTAAGATTAGATATTTATCAAGATTATAGAATAATTTAGTCAAAATATAATAACATATATTGTATTTTCTACTGGAACATGCGTCCTTAAAAAAAAATACATGATTTAAATGAATAAATGAATTTGGATTAAATGTAAGGATTACTTTCTTTTACTCGATTACATCATCTGTCAGTTGTAACTACACAGCGGCAACAGCCTGTAACACGCCTGCCATTAAGTCACGATTAGATGGAAATTATAACACTGAATTCTCTGTGTGGTAACATTAAAAAACTTCAGATTAGATTGACTATTCATCCCAAATTGAGAAATGTCAGTGCTGCAGCAGCAAAATATAAGACACACAGCACTAGGGCTGCACGATATGAGGAAAATATCTAAATGCGATTATTTTGACTGATGGGATTCACGATATTGGAGGGAATGATCACGTTTGTCTCATTATTCTCATTTTCATTGAAAAATATAAAAAAAATAATAATGATTGAAGTGTGATTTTTTTGCGAGGATCTGTACCAAACTAAGGGATTTTCTTTAGTCTGTAGGATAGGATTTGTAGGCCGGGACGTCTCTGCAGCACCACAATACTTCATTTTAGAATTGTTTGACACATATTTTGCCTTTAACAAATATTGCGCCCCTCTGCGATTTGGATATTGCACTAGTCCATATTGCGATTTCAATAAAATTGCGATTAATTGTGCAGCCCTACACAGCACACATACAGAATATACAAGAAATAATAAATAGGATAGAATAAAAGAACAACTATTCAAAAATACAAAGAAAAAAAACACAAAGGAAAGAATGTAGAAAAGCATTTTAAACATCTGTATAAAAAGCTGATTTCTTGCTTTTCCTTTTTTCCCCCCAAACCTGCCACTTTTGGAGAAGCTTCACAGCAGCTACAGGCAGGTGGAGGTGTTGAGCTGATGACACCGAGTCTGACGGGTGAAAATGTGTGCGGCGTTTAGGCTCCGTGCTGTCACGGTGACCGCCGGTGTGACGCGGCAGCTGCGGTGGCGGCTGCCCTCGACAGTCAGTCTTGTTAACATGTCTGTGTCTCTCTGCTGTGGTCTCCCAGCAGCCAGATATCACCGTGACGCAACCTGCTCCCAGTTAAAAAACGCACTCACTGCTACTGTGTGAAAAAAAAAAACAGCTCCAGTCGCAGCATCACAAACCAGACGTGGAGCGGTGTAATCAACTGCAGCCTGGGTCAATTACCGCTGACATCCCCCTTCCATTAACGACAGCAGCAGGAAAGCAAACCTATCAGACTGTGGGGGGAGTCGTATCTGATTGGGAGAAAGTCACAGCATGTTTGCCGAGTAAATAAAAGCCGATGACACACTGTATCGTGAAGTGATCAGTCTTTGAATCAAACTAAACATTTGGTCCTTATATGGAAACTCGTGTGCACTGATAATCTGGACGTCTGCTGACTGGCTTTTGCATGTTCCACGAGCTCGCTCTGAACGGAAAAACTGCTTTTCATTTTAGTGCACCTGACTCCTGGAACGAAATACAGCACCCCCTTAAAACAGGGTTTCTGCAGGTTTCAACAAGTCCAAATTAAGACTTTTTAAGACCTTGAATTTCATTTATAAATGGTCTTTAACCCTCGTGTTGTCTTCCTGTCGACCGTGCAACTTTTACGTTTTCTGGGTCATAATTAAAAATTTTTTTTTTGGTCGTCACTGTAACTTTGGTCGGGTTTTTTTGGACACTTTTGTCGTTATTCCAGATGTTATTGTCGCTTTCTTTTCGACATTTGTCACTTTTCCCGGCGTTTTTTAAGCTTTTACGACATTTTTGTCACTTTTTTCGCCCACGTTTTTGAAGCTTGAAGTTTGTTGTCACTTTTTTTTCTTTCAACGTTCTTTTATTTTATTTTTTTTCAAATGCTATAAAATTGAATAAAACTTCCAAATTCAACGAAAGTAGTGAACTGATCATTTATTTTACTTGTGAAGAGCGTTGTATGGAACCATCCACGTTACTTTTTTTGACAATTTGGTATTTTTGATATAGAAACTTTTTGAAAATGGGTCAAATTTGACCCGAGGACAACAGGAGGGTTAAGAAAGACCTTTTTAAAGACCACTATGAATGAAATTTAAGACCTACATCACGACATCAAAAAGAAAGATGTCAGATTCCAGAAAACATTGTCCGAAACAAGTCCCCGATTTCCTCTTTGGCATTAAAGGACTGATGTCAAGATTGGCTGCAAACTAAGTTCCATGTTGGTCTCATTTGTAGTCCCAATACAGAGAATTATATTTGGACTAGCGACAGAAAGAACTACAACACCACAGAATAAAAAAATAAATAAAAAATAGACATTCTAAAACGCTGCGGGAACATTTCAATGAGCATTAGAGGGAGCATTACATTGACTTTTTTTTTTTTTTAACCTTTATTTATCCAGGTAAGTAGATTGAGAACAACTTCTCATTTGCAACGAGGACCTGATCACATTCACCCAGTTCCACATTCATACCTGGAAGCTGCCCAGTACAACCACAGTCTGATCTGTTGGCCACTGAGCAGCTCCACTGGAGCGGTTGGAGGTTTGGAGCGGTTGGAGGTGCCTTGCTCAAGGGCACCTCAGTGGTGGTAATGAGGGAGGGACAAGCTCTGCTCTTTCACTTTCCCCACCCAGATTTTATCCTGTCGGTCTTGGGATTGAACCGGCGACCTGCCGGCCCCAAACTCGCTTCTTAACCACTGACCTATAACACAATATTTGAGCGAATTTAAAGTGGCCATATTATGTTCATTTTCAGGTTCATAATTGTAATTTGAGGTTGTACCAGAATAGGTTTACATTGTTTAATTTTCAAAAAACACCATCTTTTTGTTGTACTGCCCATTGCTGCAGCTCCTCTTTTCACCCTGTGTTCAGGTCTCTGTTTTAGCTACAGAGTGAGACATCACAACTTCTGTAAGATCTTTGTTGTCAGTCGCACATGTGCAGTAGCTAGGTAAGGATTGCATGAGCTAGCTAGCATTTTTTTCAACTTCAGTAGTACAAGGCAGGATTAGCCGGGAGACTTCTTCTAAATGAGGGTGCACTTCCAACTTTGCGTGGAATACCTGCAGAACAGGGACATGGAAGTAATTCTATACAATTTATTTTGTAGATTAGGGTGAATTTGTGTGCGTTTTGCCATTGAGAACGAGCTAGCATGCTAGCCCTAGCATGCCAGGGCTAGCATGCTAACGGTTAGCACCCTCGTTTCGGCTAGTGACGTAGAAAGCCGTGCAGATTTTGACCAGCTCACCCGGAGACTGAAGGCAGGACACATTCAGAAACCGTATCTCACTCTAAACAGCATGGATGTTTTTTTCAAAGTTTGTATGTGTGTGGAAGCACCAGACACACAAAATAACTCCCCAAATCCCAGAAAAAGTGTTTTTTTCATAATATGGGCACTTTAAGACTTTCACATTTTTTTTTGATTTTAGGCCTTTTTAAGACCCCCGCGGAAACCCTGTTAAAATGAACACACTAGTATCTTTTGGACATTTCAGAAATCTGATTTTAAACCTCCAAACTTCTACTTGTAATTTCTTTACAGAATTGCATTTTCTTCAAACATTTCAACTTAAATTAAACTAGTTTATTTATCAAATTTATTTTCACTGTTTTAGTAGCTTTCTATTGATCCTATGATGGTGTCGCTTCATTTCTGTGTAGCTTTGGTTTTTCTTTCCTTTGTCTTTGTCTTTGGAACTGACTCGATGTCATTGAAATGAGGGCCGCGCCGCAACGATCTCGCGAGTAAAAATAAAGCCTGGATGAATACTTAACCCTGGCGTTGTCTTCGCCGTCGTCCATGAACTTGTCATTCCGGGTCAAAATTGAAAAATGCAATTTTTTTTTGGAACGTTTTCCGACTTTTCTGACGCTTTTTAATGCTTTTGGCGCCTTTTTTTAAAACGTTTCTGTCCCTCTTTTCAACGTTTTTTTTAAATTCATGGTCAATAAACCTAATAAAATGACATTATACCTAATTTTTGAGTTTGAAAAAAAGCAGATATTATGAATTATTTTGACTAATAGTTAAGATCAGAGGATGTTGAGTGAATCACAGACTGGTTTATGTCAAAGTTTGGTCGGGATGCCGTTTTGAAACCATTTACATTTTTTTTTTCAAATGCCATAAAATGAAATTAAACATCCAAAATTCAATGGAAGTAATCATTCATCTTTCCTGCGAAGAACATGGATGCATGGATGTATATGTTGTATAGGTTCCATACAACATACATGCATGCATCCAAGTTACTTTGGGGTAATTTGGTTGTTAAGAAACCCATATTTCTGATATAAAAAAACTTTGAAAATGGGTCAAATTTGACCCGAGGACAACACAAGGGTTAACCGAGTCAAAGTGTTTCCCTGCTGGACACATGCTCGAGTGGGTCCAAACCCCCCCTGAAGGGGTTCTTTAATCTGAATCAAAGATACAC
>NC_050183.1:14302769-14305269 GCF_008315115.2 Sander lucioperca
TTTTTACCATTAACTTTTTCCACTGTTTTTTAATCTTTCCAGAAGTCAACGAGTAATCGTGTTAAATTATCTTGATTTCAATATTGACCGAAATAATCGTTATTTTTTTTTCCATAATCGAGCAGCCCTATAAGCCCTAGCAGCCCTCTTAGAGGGCAAATATGTATTTTTTAATTTTGGGGTGAACTTTCCCTTTAAACAAACGGAGCTGGAGACGCAGTGAGTAGACTGGTGTTAGCTCCTTATTAGTCAATAGACCTCAACAGTCGACAGCCGACTCCGGAAGTAAAAATCCCGTTGATTTTCTCCATAAGGATTTAGAATATCAGTCATAATGTCTAAACCATCCGAGGTAGACTGACCCCGAACTACGTGGTCTAAACCATCCCATAATGTCTAAACCATCCCATGTCTACGTGGTTGTGGAACGAAGGTTTCTGCTCCTGTAGAAGCTAGAAGTCCGTATGAAATCAACCTTGTTTTAAGAAAAACATGTTTTATCCGCGATTTAATGGGGAAAAACTACACTACCCACGTTCCTAAGCGTAACAGCAACGTCTCTGATTGGTCCAACTCGCTGTTACCACAGAAGCATTTACTGTACCCGCGAAACGGCTAGAGCGAGCTGCTACCATTGAAGTTTCTGATTCTGATTCTGGACCTTTTGCCTTTTTCAAAATGTTTTTTTGCGCCGAATCAAATGTGTTATGCTCACTATTCATGTCGTAGCTGGTTGGCTCGGTTCCAGACTTAAAACTCTATATAAGCAATTTTCGAAACGTCAATGAAACAATTGAATAGGGAAAAACACTTCCGACAGAGCACTGTTGGGCTCTATATCGACGACATTTCTTTCCCGGGATTCTGCTGGATATCCCTCATTTCAGCCGGATGTCCGTCCCCTTCCTCTTCCTTTGTGTTGGTGTTCTAACCTCCGGTGTATTTCTGAGGACTATGGTTAACTGCTCCTCAGATCTCTGCAGGGTAAATCCAGACAGCTAGCTAGACTATCTGTCCAATCTGAGTTTTCTGTTGCACGACTAAAACTACTTTTGAACGTACACATGTTCCACCAAAACAAGTTCCTTCCCGAGGCTATTTTGCAGAGGCACCGTTGCTCTGCACAGCACTTAGCACCGCCCGAGATGATTGTGATTGGTTTAAAGAAATGCCAATAAACCAGAGCACGTTTTTCTCCCATCCCAGAATGCTGTGTGGACTAGCAACAACGGTTACCTCTGAGAAGCTGCTCCTGCTTGGCCAGAAGGCTCTGGTACTTCCTGAAAGACTTCTCATGTTCTTTCTTCAGATTTTGGTTCTCAGAGGATTCTTCAGGTGAAATCAAGTCAAGGAACTCAAAGTGTCCGCTTACACTGCCTAAAATGTCGCAGAGTACGCGAGTCTATGCTCTGATCCGTTAGCTTGTAATTTAGCCCCGGAAATAATCAACTTTAAAGTAGTTTCTGAAGAACTGATTTCCGGTTTGGTCTGCTAGCGGAGAGTGCAACCAAAGATGCTCTCTCTAAACCGTCTCTAGTGTAATGGTAGTCAGAGATAGCGTTAGAGAAATGTCAGAAATTTGGCAATATTTTATAACTGCAATGTGTACAGTACACTATGCAAGGCTTCAGTTTGGAGCGATGGCAGTTTCAGTTGCACTACTAAATGTCTTTTATGTGAATGCACTTTAGTAGTTTTTTTAAAGGAATGGTTATTTATTCCATTTTTAAAGCACTGGTATCGGATCGGTGCTCGGTATTGGCCGACGCACAGGTTCAGGTATCGGAAACGGGAAAGAAAAAATGGTATCGGAACATCTCTAATAAAAAACTGTCACCAAGACTACTGTGCTCAGCTGGGTGAGCAAGTCATCGATCTTATTTGGTAAAAACTGTGTAAAACTTGTTGGATGACTCTTAATAAAAAGGATATAGGCCTTCTTCTTCTTCTGTAGTTCGTCTTGCCAGAGGTCATACCTCTTCAGCTCGTGCTCGATGATATTCATGCACAGGGCCCCGATCTTAAAATGAGTGACCAGGCCATGGAACTGGGAGAAACTAGGAGAGAATTAAGAGGGAGAGAGAGAGAGAGAGAGAGAGAAAAAGACTTCCATTTATCCAAAAGTGTATTTTCAAAAACTGAAAAATCCACTTTTCTTAGGGGGGTTTGAGGATTCCAGCTGGGAGCTGTCATTTAAATGACCCGATCCGTCACCCCTGAAGTAGTTTACAAAGTAAACTGTCAAAGTCAAAACACACTCAGTCAAACAGTGTGTCCCGGTCCGACTTAATAATCAGCCCAAGTTGAACCGTTTCGCAATCCAAACAGCGTAACGTGGAGATGGACACGAGCCAAGAGTGACGATCGGTTTTCAGACGTGCACGTCCTCTCGCAGCCTAAATCAGCTCTGACAGACGTTTATGTATTATTCTAGCGAGGGCTAATTTTAGGGTTTCCTAACCCCCAGTTGGAGAGGGAAACTTCAGGACTAGGTACGCTG
>NC_050183.1:14310269-14312769 GCF_008315115.2 Sander lucioperca
AGGCTTTTCAGGCGAATACTGAAGGACAAACACACAGACGAGTGAAATCACAGCTTTTGAGAGAAACACTGAGCACCTGCTTCTCAGACGCAAGGTATAAAATGAAATCATGATGCATAAATAGATATAGTCCAGTGTTTTCCCTAGCTTTATACAAGACTACGGTGCACGTTTGGCGGTTTGTTTTTTAATTTAAGAAAAATAGAAGCAGTTTGACATCATTTAGGAGCATTTTTATCACCATATCTGTGTCTAAAGCATTGGAAAGGTAAAGCAGATAAATAAATAACTCTCAAAAAGCTTAAAGGGGACCGACTACAATAGTTAGATCTGAGGAAAGTCTTTTAGTTATTTTGGTGCTCACATCGATTACATGTGACGGCTCTATTATAATGGTCGGGAAAACCCTGTAATCTAGGATTTTGTTTGACAAAATATGTGTCAACGGTATTTATTTTAGTCTTAAGCATAAACTGTATCTAAAGATGGACGACGCGTCTCCACTGCGTTATGGAACCCTCGCAACTTTGAGGGAAGACCCGCCCTTCAATAGCATTCACGCGCTGCCATTGGGCAGGCGCCTAGGCGTCCATGCTTACGCAAGGTAACGTAACCCCATTTGTTCAGGTCCTATCCCCTGACCAATCGGCTATCCTAACCTTAACCACTCGAGGTCGATGCCTAACCCCGACCAATCAGGCTGCTTCGTAGGGCGGGACTTGCCTAGAAGTTACGTGGGATCCATAATAACGTGTCTCCACTAGGGTTGGGTATCGTTCGGATTTTTACGATTCCGATGCCGTACCGGTACTTTTAGGGCGTTTTCACACATGAAAGTCCGAACCAAGGTCCGGACCAAGGTTCATGTTTTTGTAACATTGTCTACATTTGATCAGGTAAGTTTTGGTTTCACACTGCAGTTATGCAAGCGCACTAAAGATCTAAACGTGACAAAACTACGTCCTGCCGTCATCACATACGTGAGCTGCGTCTCCAGATACTTATAATTGATTGGTTTGTTGACGGGCTTCCCCGTCCTCTCGTATCCTCTCTCTGTGTCAGAGTTTTTTCAGTTGACTGCTGCTCTCCCCTACTGCCGCGGCTCTTTTTGTTTTGTTGTGATGTTGAGAAGCGAGACACTGGAACTTTCTGGAGAAGTTATTCAGAGACAAACGGAAACCTACACAGTAGCCTACATTTACCACCACTTAAATAAACTGCTGATGTATTCTCAGCTCTGATAGCCGACAGCTGTCTGCTCTGAGCGTAGTCACCATCACTCTCTCAGCACCGAGCTATTCCTTAAAAGGAGCTATTCCCCGGTCTTGTAACACAAGGACAGCCTGCCAGAGCTCCTTGTATTTGGTCCCAAAGTCCGAACCATCCAAAAAATGCTTTCACACTGTAAACGAACCGGACCATGGTTCAGTTTGGTCCGGACCGAGACCACATCTTTTGGTCGGACCAAAATTTGGTCTTTTGATCCGGACCGTGGTCCGGGGGAGGTTTCACACCTCTAAATTTGGTTCGGATCAAACTGAAAAGTCAGAAAGTCCGGACCAAATGAGGTATGTGTGAAAACGCCCTTAAAACAATTCCGATTCCTAAACCAATTCTTGAAAAACTGAGACTATAGAGTTTTTTTTATTGAAAATGATTTAAATTTAACAATATATATAACGTTTTAAAGTACTTAAATATATAATAAGTAAACCTAAGTCACCTAACAGTGAATGGTTAATATGCTTTTACGTCCGTTTTGGTGAACCCAGAGGGAAAATATGGCATTTTAAAAGTAGTCTACATTTACAGTAGCTAGCTAACGGTAGACTACAGAGAAAGTGAGATATTTTTACGTCCGTTTCGGAGCGACAGAGGGAAAATATTTCAGTCGACACATTAAGTGGAACCGTAATGAGGAACCGAAATTTGCGTTCTAATCCGGTCCGATTCCTACCGGTTGCGTAGTGGAACCGGGTTTCGGTACCCAACCGTAGTCTCCACTTCCTCCCACTGTGAAAAAGTGAAGCCAAAATATGCCGGCTACGCCATCTTGTAATTTTGGAGCCAGAGTCTGCTACAGCTGCAAAGACTCATCGATTAGTTGTCGACAAGTCTCGCATTGCCAGACCTTCCTCCACATCGCTGTGGAGGAAGGTCTGGCAATGCGAGACTCATGTGCGGCACTAAGCTCCGCATGTAGGAAGTGGAACGTCGAGGATATAGACTAGTTGTCGACTAATTAATCGCCAACTGTTTTAATAACTGATTAAATCGATTTGAGTCATTGTCATGTTTAAATATAAACATGTTCTAGTTTCTTCTCTCCTCTGGGACAGTAAACTGAATATCTTTGAGTTGTGGACAAAACAAGACATTTTGAGGACGTCATCTTGGGCTTTTTGGGAAACACCGATCCACATTTTCTGACATTTTAGAGACCAAACATTAAACCATTCATCCAGGAGGAAATAATCCACATAATCGTTAGTTGCAGCCC
>NC_050183.1:14317769-14342769 GCF_008315115.2 Sander lucioperca
ATAAGAAGAAATAATAATTCCCCATGTCCCTTCAGAGACTCCGTATTTTTAAACTGGAAGTTGCACAAAAAGACCCACTGTAAAATTCCTAATTTTGTCAACTATTCAACTATTCATAATCAAAACTGGTCAGTGCAACCCACAACAAAAACCTATTATAATTTCATTTACATAAATTTGCACCATAACTGGATGCAGAAAAAGTACAAATTGTTGCAGTCCCCATGAATGCAGAAAATGAAGTGTTTGTTATGCTCAAAATTTTAATTTTGCTCAAAAGTGGAGATCTCAACATCTCAATGTTGAACCCAAAGTTTCACCCTTGCTTAAAACAAGACAAAAATGTGCTTGTTTCCAATACGCCATCAAATTAGTTCAATAATTTAGTAGAAATGAGTATCAGTGCCTTGAATAAAGACAGAATAAGGCAGATCACTACACCAGATTCAATAGAAATAACACTTGATTATAGAACATTCACAAAACAACATGTATTGGTTCTATGCTTACAGATTTCCTTTACTTGTTTTAATAAAATAAGACTTTTGAGACTTCATAATAAGACAAACTATTGTTTTTGAGGGAAGCTTTGTTCATGGGATTTTTTGAAAACGTTATAAACCTGATCTATACTGAACAAAATTATAAACGCAACACTTTTGTTTTTGCCCCCATTTTTTATGAGGTGAACTCAAAGATCTAAGACTTTTTCTATGTACACAAAAGGCTTATTTCTCTCAAATATTGTTCACAAATCTGTCTAAATCTGTGTTAGTGAGCCGAGATAATCCATCCACCTCACAGGTGAGGCATATCAAGATGCTGATTAGACAGCATGATTATTGCACAGGTGTGTCTTAGGCTGGCCACAGTAAAAGGCCACTCTAAAATGTGCAGTTTTACTGTATTGGGGATTCCGGGGTCCGAAAACCAGGGTTAGGGTTAGGGTTAGGGTTCATCCGTGAAGAGAACACCTCTCCAAAGTGCCAGACGCCATCGAATGTGAGCATTTGCCCACTCAAGTCGGTAACGACGATGAACTGCAGTCAGGTTGAGAGAGAGAGAGAGAGAGAGAGAGAGAGAGAGAGAGAGAGAGAGAGAGAGAGAGAGAGATGAACCCTAACCCTAACACCAGATACTGACTGGTTTTCAGATCCCCCGGACCCCCCCAACACAGTAAAACTGCACATTTTAGAGTGGCCTTTTATTGTGTCCAGCCTAAGACACACCTGTGCAATAATCATGCTGTCTAATCAGCATCTTGATATGCCTCACCTGTGAGGTGGATGGATTTTCTTGGCTCACTAACACAGATTTAGACAGATTTGTGAACAATATTTGAGAGAAATAAGCCTTTTGTGTACATAGAAAAAGTCTTAGATCTTTGAGTTCAGCTCATGAAAAATGGGGGCAAAAACAAAAGCGTTGCGTTTATAATTTTGTTCAGTAGTACATAAACTCCAACAACCAACCGAGCATCGAGTTCATTAAAGTGACACGTGAGAACTAAACAAATGGCAAGTGGGTGTAATCAATACGGTAACACGGTAGATCTGCTCTCCACAAAGTATTCACTCATCTCAGCACCAGTGACAGCTGATGTCACCGCACTAAGTTTAGTCTGTGGCTCGTGATGGATATATCAGAATATTATTTGTGTTCAGGGGTTCAAAAATATACGGTATTCCCTCACTGGCGCTACAAGGACACATTTATTTTAGTTTGACTGTATGTTTGCGCGCAGGTTTAAAGATGCCCAACCGTCCTACTCAATGAAAACTACAGCCATTGTGATTCAAACACGCCATCTGCAAAGCTGTCCATTTTTATGTTAAGTCAACAAAGGGAACTACAAAGAACCACTTAAACCACTGAACTCCTCTAACTCATCCTGGGGTCTGATTACAAGGTGTCAACCTAAAGAGGACAGTGAGAGTGACACATATAGCCAGGGACACGCAGAAGTGTAGACACGACATGAATGAGGCACTCAGACGAAGTTTTAACCTCCCAAAGCATTCTGGCTGAAACTATAGGCCTACAATTTAGAAGAAAGCAAACAACAGTTACATTACATGTCATTTAGCTGATGCTTTTTACCCAAAGCGACTTACAATTGCTATATATGTCAGAGGTTGCACGCCTCTGGAGCAACTAGGGCTTAAGCGTCTTGCTCAGGGACACATTGGTTGATGTATCGCAGTGGGAATCGAACACAGGTCTCCCACACCAAAAGCACGTGTCATATCCACTGCGCCATCACCACCCCAGTTCATTGTTACTGAGATACTTAAAGTCCCCCTCCACTCAAAAATGTGTTGTTCTTCTGTAAATGTCCCCTAGAATGCCTGATCTTGACTACACTGACTTGTATCTGTGCAAAGTTTGTCACTAGAGAGGTGTTGTCACATTCCTCTCCTGAAGGAGGAGATGTCGAGCAACTTCATTCGGTACGTCACTAATCCGTAAACCAATCGCATTACATGTGATTTGCAAAACAAAAGTTTTGTCCCATCTCTGAGCTTAAATCACCACCATTTTGAAGGTAAGGTAGGTTGGCTACCAGTCTTTGCTTGGATGGGAAATAAAGTTGCAACTTGGCAAGTGGATTGACAAATTTATCAGTTGGTGCGTGCGTGCGTGCGTGCGTGCGTGCGTGCGTGCGTGCGTGTGTGCGTGCGTGCGTGTGTGAATTTTCTTCTGAATACATTACACAACATGAAAACAAATTTTTGATGAGCATGTGCTATTGTTTTGTTTTTTCAAATATGTTTTACTGCTGTGAAACTACATGAAATTAAAGTGACATTCCTAAAGCAATTTTTACCAAAGAAGATATATATTATATAACTTAAGATCAAGATACAAGAAATGTTCTTTCCTGACTCCTCATCTTGTCCATTACTTTCCTTTCTCTGCGCAGCAGACCAGATACAACCTTAACTCTTTTCTAAATGAACAGAAGAGTCTTTAAGGATTCTTGAAAAAGGGGCGCAAATGGAAACTAAGAAGCACAAAGGTGTGTTTTTTTTTTTTAAACTCTTGAGGACTTGGTGTACGTCTAAGAGAATAAGATGACTTGGAGCCTGATTTGTACTTTTTGTTCTGAGGAGCTGTCCCAGTACAAAACAGGAGCCCTGTATACAAACATGAGAAGACAATGCTAATTTTAGGAGCACATGATACAGCAGCGAGGCCTTGAGGTCGGATGTATGGACTCCCATGTGCTTCTGGAATCTGCAGCCTGAAATTCAGTCGCCGCTGTTCGTACTGAGACGGCAGACCCCCCCTCCCTCCCTCACTCCTCCAGAGTCAGTGCCCCTAGGAGGTCATTTGTAAATCTGGCGAGGTGTCCCGAGCACCGCCCTGTGAAAAAGATCTCTGCCGATCACTTAAACGCTGGCAGAGACATGTTGAACACTCAGCCAGACAGATATAGCAGCAGCTGGAGACACTGAGTGTTACTCTCCTCTGCCGTCGCTCGGTCAAACAGCTTCTGGATAACGGCGACGCTCCGTCAGGTGCACGTACTGTACAGCCAGCATGGAGATTTCACTTGAAGATGGTGGTGGCAGCTCGTCGCCCAACGTAGAGTACAAGGGTGCCCACCAGGCATTTAGGGACCGCTGGAAAGAGACAGACGATTCCATGTGTCGCCACAGCATGTCCTTTCACCTGCAGCACGCGCTGAGGAGCGAGTTCTTCGCCAGCTACCTGTACCTGATTGAGTTGATGCCCGTGGGTAAGAAGAAGGCCCAAAACTCAAACCAACTGCACAAGATTTACAACCTTTTCTTGACCCTTAACCCCATTTAGGATTGGGAAAAGCTGAAGAAGCATGCTGGAGGTTTTGCATGTTTTTTTGTGTGCATGTTTCGGGGTACATACTCTTTTTCACACTAGTTATTTCCTACAGGGTTCAGTAGTGTCTAATAGAAACTAAAACAGAAACTTGTTTTGGTGGAACATTTGCATCCTGCAAAAGAAAAAGCCACATACAATATTAAATGAAGTTAGCTGTTCACACAATACAGTAACAGAACAGAGCTATTTAAATTAGCTGGACACATGGTTAATCCTCATTAGCTCTTACCAGTGCATTGCTGTGTGTACTTCGTCCACATCAATCCCACCAATTGGTCAATGCCATAAACATATTCTTTGTAAATCTTTACAATCATTCCCCGAAAGAACCAAGCAGGCCTGCCTTGTTGCACGATCCAAATTTTCTTCAAAACTTTAGCGTGTAGCTTGCTAGCTCGAACTTTGTTGTTGTTTCCTGTTGCGAACATAGCTTAAAGTGATGATATTATGCTCATTTTCAGGTTCATAATTGTATTTAGAGGTTGTACCAGAATAGGTTTACGTGGTTTCATTTTCAAAAAACACCATATTTTTGTTGTACTGCACATTGCTGCAGCTCCTCTTTTCACCCTGTGTGTTGAGCTCTCTGTTTTAGCTACAGAGTGAGGCATCACACTTCTGTTCCATCTTTGTTGGGAGTCGCACATGCGCAGTAGCTAGGTAAGGACTACTAGCTAGAAGCTAGTGCTGCTAGCGGTTAGCCACCTCGTTCTCAATGGCAAAACACTGCTACAACACACACAAATTCACCCTAATCTACAAAATAAATTGTATAGAACTACTTACATAACCCTGTTCTGCAGGTATTCCATGCAAAGTTGGAAGTGTGCCCTCGTTTAGAAGAAGTCTACCAGCTAATCCTGCCTTGTACTGACCGAAGTTGGAGAAACAGCTAGCTGATGTGGTATTAGCTAAAGTGGTTAGCACACACCAAATGTTTCGGCCGACCCTGCCGATTTTGACCAGCTCACCCAGAGACTGAAGGCAGGACACATTCAGAAACCGTATCTCACTCTAAACAGCATGGATGTTTTTTTTTTCAAGTTTGTATGCGTGTGGAAGCACCAGAGACACAAAATAACACCCCAAATCCCAGAAAAAGTGATTTTTTTTCACAATATGAGCACTTTAAAAAACATCCACACGCCGGATGTCAGACTTTATCCTGGTAATGTTCTTCCATTTTCCAGACTAACATTATTGGGTAATACTCTTAATT
The DNA here is from genome assembly GCF_008315115.2 of Sander lucioperca. Taxonomy (NCBI): domain Eukaryota; kingdom Metazoa; phylum Chordata; class Actinopteri; order Perciformes; family Percidae; genus Sander; species Sander lucioperca. Next base: position 14,322,853 of record NC_050183.1, read on the forward strand.
GCTCAATCAATGAGCAGATCAATATCCATCTTCTGTGAGGGCATTTAAGTTTTGGAGCTGGAGTCATGACGTGGTTAGCCTAGCTTCTAGCTTGGCATAAAGATGAGTGTAAACAGCTTAGCTCTGCCAACACCTTCAGGACACAAGTTCAGTAACTAACATGTTGTATATTGTCCATTTAAACTGTACAGAGGCAGAGTTGTGGTTTAAGTGGGAGATTTGTTCTGCAACAGAAAAGCACAGGCAGAAATCAGTTTTTTTTGTAAAGCATGCTGGTCAATGAACAAGCCTAAGCTCTCCATCAGGAGAGGAGGCGACTCTTCAGAAGGTCAAAGCCAATCGTGTGCAGGGTGTGCACTTCATCATGATAGCACAGGCTGCAGAAACGGGAGATCCTGACCTGCTGGCCAATCTCTCTCTGCAGACGCCTCGTTTTCTTTCCACTAACTTGATACAAAGACCATTAATGGCATGGCATGGTAAGCATGAGAGCTCTAAATCATGTCAGTCAGTGCGATACATGACAGTCAGAGGAGCTGCGGTCGCCGGGTTATTTACGAACAGCAGTGACAGCTTTAGATGGACTCAACGAAATGTTTATTTTGTCTTTCTTTTATTTAAACGTCTTAATACAGTAAATGTCAAGGGAAAGGAGCAAACCTAAAATAAATATACTGTACAGAACATCTAATTTCAGAGTGAAGAGCGCTTTAATGTCCCTCAAGGGTAAATTTGAGCTGCAGTTTCCGGTACCAAAAACAACATAACAATTTAAAAACACAGTAAACAAGGCGTAAAACCATGTAGCAGCGCACAACCAACAGATTGATAAAGACCAATTTCATCACTTGAAAGTGAACAGGGTCAAACTGAAATCCTTGAGTGTCTGAAAAACGAGGACTGATTTGAAGTGTCGTTAAGAAGGCTTAAGTGACACAAATAAAAACTGCACACTGAAGGGTTGTGCGAGTTATTATTAGCTCTAACTGCACAAGGAACAGAAGAAAATGTGTGCCCGTTTGTTTTTGCACTAGGGAGCCTTTATCTCCGCCCAGAGGGAAGAGGAATAAATTCCTCCAAAGCAAAAGGTGACTGGGAGCCAGCTACAGAGCTCCGCAAGATGACTGTCCTTTCAGGGGCCGTGGCAGTTGACTTTGTTCAACAAAAAGTGAGCGTCATGCAGCAACGACAGTTAAGTTTAGGCACCAAAACCGCTAGTTAAGTTTAGGAAAAAGATGGTGGTTTGGAGTAAAACACTCCCAGGGAACAGGGTTAGGGTTAGGGTGGTCTATATCCTCGACGTTCCACTTCCGGGATTGTTCCGTTGCCGACGGAAATTCTGCCAGATTTCACTCATTTGGGCCGGATATCCTTTACCTTGGACTTCCTTTGTGTTGGCGTTCTGAACTCTAAACTGGATTTCTGAGGACTATGGTTAACTGCTCCTCAGATCTCTGCAGGGTAAATCCAGACAGCTAGCTAGACTATCTGTCCAATCTGAGTTTTCTGTTGCACGACTAAAACTACTTTTGAACGTACACATGTTCCACCAAAATAAGTTCCTTCAGAGACTATTTTGCAGAGGCATCACAGCTTTTCCCTGTGCTTAGCGTTGCCCAAGACGATTGTGATTGGTTTAAAGAAATGCCAATAAACCAGAGCATGTTTTTCTCCCATCCAGGAAGGCTGTGTGGACTAGCCAGACCTTCCTCCGCAGCGCTGTGGAAGGTCTGGCAAAGCGAGACTAGGGGTTAGGGTTTCCTGGGTGAAAGTCTTTCTGTTTTTCCCTGGGACATGAACACCGCTCCCCAGCTTGAAAGTCCCAAATGACTCAAAACATCCACTCATCATCATCCATCAACTTATACAGCAGCAGTCATTGTGGTGCAAACAATAACAAATATGTCAAATACAAACGAATTACAGTGCTTTTCGTAGATATATGTAAGAATAGTTCACGCTGATTACTCGAAGAGGGCGGTCTCAGGTTTCTCAAAAAAGGACAAGAAAGGGCCCCGTACACTACAGAACTTACTGACCGACTTTCCAGTGGAGTAACTGACTTTTTCAAGTTTCAAACAAAGCATAACAGATTCATCTTTTGAATTGAAGTTTAATACTGTAAATATATTTCTTTCTTCCATTTTTACAGCATTTTGTTTACAGTGCACATCAGAAGTAATCTTCGGATCTTGTGACATTAAATCCGATGTCTCGTTGCGTTACTTCGTTGTCAAAGGTGTAGCACTTCTAATGAGCTGGAAGAAGAACATGTTGGCACTGGACGGACACTTCCTTGGCACTTGTGTATGTCACCACGTTGTCTTCCCCCCTTCTTGGTCTCCATGTTCCTATAATTACCCTCTGAAATCCTTCCTTGAGGGTCACGTTATTTGTAACTGCCAGCTTTAGACGCTCCAATCAGACCTGATGCAAGGACAAAACCCTCAAAACATCTCATAATGAAGTGGGCCCTAGCTTGCCAGGAAAATCACATGAATTGTGTGTTTCTATACCTTGTTCCTACAGGTGCTGAATGATTCAGTCCCGTTCTTGGCTCTCTGCCTCGTCCTGATGTTTCTAGCATGGAGGAGGGAGTCCGGCTGGAAATAAATCCCCACTCTTCTTAATGTTTCACTGTGGTGTCATGAATTCTGCCACTGGAGATGCTTGACAAGCGGACGGACGCTCCCCAGGGTCCCATGCCTCCACGCCCTACACGCCAGGAACGTGTCATCTAAGCCTTGGGCAATGTTGCGTTCATTCTGCAGGATTTATTTCAGCTCAGCAGAACCGAGGCATGAAGGGGAGGGAGTAGTTTGAGAAGCCAGTTGTTAAGTTTCTTAATGTCACAGTATGTCATTGACATCATGTTATAAAAGAGCAGTGTTGTAGTACAACACATAATTAAACACAAAACAACAAACAACAGAATTGTTGTAGTTTCAGCTACAGAGGGTTCCATCGAAGTTCACAGTTTCACAAAAGTATTAACTTTCTGGTTATTTGTAACCTAAATAGCGTGTGAATGCAGAGATGAATCAACCAGCATGTTATTTTATGTAACAGCTGAGCAGAGGCACGTCCTTATTTATAGTCTTCTGGTAATCAAATTATCATTCTACTGTTCCTTCGAGATCGTGGCCCCTATTTTTTGACAGGACAGCTAGGTGAGAAAGGGGAGAGAGAGGAGGAAGACATGCAGGAAATCATCACAGGTCGGACCCGAACCCCGGACCTCTGCGTCGAGGCATAAACCTCTCAGTACATGTGCACCCGCTCTACCACTGAGCCAACCCGGCCCCTACTTTGCCGATTTTAATCAAGCTCTGTGTCATCTTTGTGTGGGCAGTGCCTTTGGATGAATGGTGTTTGGCTTCCTTCTGGCGCCACTGCACGGAGCTCGAAACAACACGTTTCGGTTAGTTTGTTTCTGTTTTTGTGTGACTAAAACCGTTTTAGAACACCAAAGTCACACAATAACACAAACTAAGCAATGAAGGCAGCGTTAAAGCAGCAACTCCTGTGTTCTGCGAGGTAAAATGACTTTTTTTTGTCAAAGGAGTCTGGTGGCTTTGAAAAGAGCAGAGATAACGGCTTCAGTTCCCTTTCGTAAAGGGTCCAATGAAGGTCTTCTTGAAGGCAGAATGAGTAGGATTTGTCGGTAAACACAACATTCAAAGTTTGCTCCTTTTCCCCAGTGGATGAAAGCCACCGCCAGATTCACTCTCGTTTTGGAACAAGCATTGTCCACTTGGTGTCTGACTGTCTCTGCCATTTTTGTAGCTTCCTCTTGGATGCTTATAATCTGACACCTGGTCCCTACATTTTTTTTTATAGAGGTTGATGCCCAGAGACGTCTGCAACACAGAAAAAAGAAAATACAGAAAAAGGGCAGGGGCTCTGCAGATATAGAAAACTTCTAGAGGGTTATAAACAGGGCTTTAAATTAACTTTCTTGATCACCAGCCAACATGGCTAGTAGATTTTTAAAGTTAAAAGCCAATTGCACTAGCCAATTTTTTTTCTCCAAGCTTACTTTACTACTTAATTTCAGCATCTCTGATTTGTTTCGTGCTGTTCACGATATAGTGTTCATGGGAAAAGTAGGATACGTACTACAAGCAGTGTTGTCAAATAAAGATTACGTTTCCAAGCCAAAACACACACAAAACCGCCCAAATTTAATGGCGGAAAACAGACTCAGTGTTGTTTGCTTCCCTCATTGGCTATTAATTTGGTTAGTAACTTTACAATGTTAGCCAATGTTAGCCAATTTAAAGGTGCTCTAATCGATGTTGGGTGACGTCACTTCCTGTTGACGTCACTCCTTGTTGGCGTTCAAAGTATTGTCAAACAAAACGAGGCTAGCTCGCCCCTCCCTCCTCCTCGCCCCCGCAGTTTATTTTTGTTGGTGTTTGTGGAGCCTGGGCTGTCTACAGAGACCGCGTTTTTTTACAGTGTGTTCAGGGGACAGGCAGCTAGCAGATAGTGAGGAGAAGCTTTTTTACAGTGTGTTCAGGGGACAGGCAGATAGCAGATAGTGAGGAGATGTTTTTTTACAGTGTGTTCAGGGGACAGGCAGCTAGCAGATAGTGAGGAGATGTTTTTTACAGTGTGTTCAGGGGACAGGCAGCTAGCAGATAGTGAGGAGAAGCTTTTTTACAGTGTGTTCAGGGGACAGGCAGCTAGCGGATAGTGAGGAGATGTTTTTTTACAGTGTGTTCAGGGGACAGGCAGCTAGCAGATAGTGAGGAGAAGTTTTTTTACAGTGTGTTCAGGGGACAGGCAGATAGCAGATAGTGAGGAGATGTTTTTTTACAGTGTGTTCAGGAGACAGGCAGCTAGCAGATAGTGAGGAGATGTTTTTTACAGTGTGTTCAGGGGACAGGCAGCTAGCGGATAGTGAGGAGATGTTTGCTGTATGTGACAAAAAATGTGGTCTGGTTATAACAGATGATTTAGAGGGATTACTTTTCCCTACATTTAACGGCTTCAGCTCCCCGTCGTAACAGCAAGGTAATGCTGTGAAAATATTCTAATGTACACTTAAACTGATATAGATGTTTTTAGATGTCTAAAATGCGTTTAGCTGCTGCTCCCGTTCACAGCAGTACATTGCTTAGCTTCTGTGTTGGCACGCCTTCCTGCTTCTCCAAATTAGGGCGTAGATTAGAGTCTGTAGATGGTTTTGTGTTTTTTCATCATATGAATCCTACCTCTGTTCTCTTTATGTGTTCGAACAGTGAAGCTGTTTCCCGTCACCTGTGAGTACATCAAAGGAGAGAAACAGTTTTACTACAGAGCTCAGCAGTTCTACGAGGACGTCCCCGCCTCGGAAGAGGGCATGCTGGGAGACTTTGTGGAGATAGGCAACGTCGATCTGGAGGGTTCCCGGCAGTTTCTGAAGAGGTTTGTGGTGAGTCAGAGAAAGAAGTTGATAGAGGCTCAGTGTGAAACTGATCCAGCAACATTTGAGAAGCTTCTCGACTTCATGTCCACTTGTATATCGATTTACACTGCATTGCAGCTATCTCTGAATAAACATGTCACAATCTATTCTGGGCGAGGAATCCATCTTCCTGACTGCATACAAAGAATTCCACCTTGTTTTGTGTTGTAGGACACTTCGGTTCAGTTTCTAATAGTAGCTCAGACTTCATAAACACCCACACGGAACAAGCCGAGCCAGCAGCTGTTAATCACTTTGTACTATGATCAGTTTTTTACGATCACTAATTTGTTCACAAGGGTCTTTTCTGCTGAGGAATATCTGAAGTTTCATACTTTGCAATGCGGTGTGTGATTGACCAAAGGGGATGCATTTTAAAGGACTGGTTTGACATTTTGGGGAAATAAGCTCATTCACTTTCTTGCAGAGAGTTTGATAACACTCTCATGTCTGTGTGCTAAGTGTGGAGCTAACTTAAGGCCCCGACACAACTAGCAGACGGCCTAGAACCAGAAGGCCAACTGTGGCGACACCTCATGCCGCCTTTATCTTGCCAAATAAATTGCACCTCACAAATGCCGACGGCCAACTACCACGTACATTTTTAGAAGGAACATTCAAATGTCAATTTCTGCCAGTTTTGACAGCTCTTATGTGAATTGAATTGATCAGATGAGATGAAGATGAAAGGTGAAAAGAGCCTTCTGTGTGTGCTCTTTCCTCACTGCCGTTTTTCAATCCAACACGTTCTCACACTCATCTGGTAAAATATGGACGCTTGGTCAGGTGCCTTTGTCGTTCTTATTGATGCTAAAAGTCTCTTTTAGCGCTTTAAGTAAACGTGCTTGGTCGGGACTATTGCCGTCCCTTTAGCTCTATAACTAAACGCCCTTGGTCGGGACTATTGCCGTCCCTTTAGCTCTATAACTAAACGTGCTTGGTCGGGACTATTGCCGTCCCTTTAGCTCTATAACTAAACGTGCTTGGTCGGGACTATTGCCGTCCCTTTTGACACAGTTATGTTAAGGAAAGGGTCGTGGGTGGGCTTACGGTTCCGTTACACTCGGGAACTACGGGACGGTTGGGTTTAGGAAAGGGTCGTGGGTGGGCGTACGGTTCTGTGACACGCGGGAGGAAAGAAAAAAATGACTATAGCAAGCGTAACAAGCGGGACGTGAATCCCGCTCTCCTGGGTCAAAGTCCTGTGTCTGACCCATCCACCACCCCAACCAACCTCCTTACGCGGAAATTCGCCCTTACATACTACTCTCTAAATCCTATCTAACTGCTGCTCTCCCCGGTGCGTTACACAAACACGCTGAAAGACGCCTTTTTCGTCGCATCAGACGCTGACATCCACTGTCCAAACGTCCTTATTTTACGAGTTCGGAATGAGAACGGGTTGTTCACTCAGATGGATTCGTCATGCCGGCCGATTCAAAGGCAGACGAATTTCGAAAAGCCGACGCATAGCGACGGTGCAGGACACACTGCAAAATCTAGGGCGACGGACAATCTCCTTGGTTTGTCAGGGCCTTTAGCTTAGCATAAAGACTGGAAACAGCTAGCCTGGCTCTGTCTAAAGGTGAAGAAATCTGCCTTCCATGCCTTCTTGTTTGTTTAATTTGCACAAAACCAAACAATTTGCAGTTGTATGGGGTGTTTTGTACTGGACTATGTTTTGCTCCAAACCTGTAAATTCCTAAAGTCTCTGCTGGTTGCCAGGCATCTGATCTGTCTGGTCTTGGCCAAAAACAAAAATAAAAGACGAAAACAATCTCTAAACTGGAAAATGGTTGTTTTTAGGCTTCTGTTTTTGCAGGATTAATCAAACAAGATGTGTTAATTAGTGAGCTTAAGAGGTGGTACCTTTGGAAAGCACCAGGCTAGCTGTTTTCCTCTGTATCCACTCGTTTTGCTAAGCTAAGTTAGCCTGCAGCCTGATATATCTTCATATTTAGTGTACATGAGTGGCTAACCCTAACCCTTGTCGCAAAAACCTTTCCTTTAAAATATGTCACAACTTTTTCTGCATTTTAAAAGCTTCTTATACTCATATTTTTCAATGTTTCTTTAGTTTGCAGTGCAGACATTCATCTCTGTGTGTTCATGTGAGGGTATGTCAGAGTGGACTAGAGGGTTTTATTTAGATGTTAGGAGAGCCTAAGTGCTAATTCAGGGGAATGGGTTTGGCCCAGAGACGGTGGCTATTTAGAGGATCAGTTTTACAGAAGCTCTAATTATAAACTGCTAAGATTGGACGCTTTAGAGGAACTGCAGGAAGCTAAGTGGCTACTTTTCTACCAGTGCTAATGTAAACACAACAAACCTTGATTTTACACAGCCCACAAGTACTGAGGCCTATACTACGAATCAAGATCAACATGCCTTTTAATCCGGATCAACCCTGGCAGTGGTAAGCGATCGTGAGAGCAAATAAAAAATATCAAAACATAATTCAAACCGATGTGCGCATGGGCAACACATGGCTCAACAAGCCGACAAATAGAATAGCTTATACATAATTCCCTGCGCTGAAAATCAGGGAATGTTAACGGGGTTGTCGGTCTCTAGGTGTTTTAACTTTTATGAGCGCACCTCTCTCTCTCTTTCTCTCTCTCTCCGTGCACCGAGCTCCGCCTGATCTTCTAAGAACGGTGACGCCGTTATCAATCGAGTATTGATTGGTCGGTAGGCGGTGCTTTAACACTGGTTGATCTCTAATCTCCAACATAACCGGCTCCCGACCAGGTTAGGTGTTCAGCATAAGTTACCACGGCGATTTAACCCGGTAACAAGTGATCCACCGTCGTGATACACAAAACCCTGGGTTGAACCTGAAGTTACCTCGTTAACACCAAATCTTGCTTCGTAGTACAGGCCTCTGGTTAAAGGGAACCTGGACCCTATTTCCCCATGTTTTGTTCACCATCTTTGAAACTTAACTAAAAGTGCTGTTGATGTCAGATTATTATTCCAGGTGTCTGACTACATTATGGAAAGGATCCCTACAGAGATAGACCTTTTTGTTAAATAGTAAGAGCCATTTTGTTTAACATGTAAATCGCTATTGCCAAACTCACCAGACAATAACAACACGAGTCCATTGAGTCTTATTGCTTTAGTTTGTGGAGGGCTCTTGCTGTACGTTTTTTTTTTTTTTTACAGATCTGCAGCTGGATAATGTGAAGCATGAGTTCAGCTGGTGGCTGAGGTTGTGTGCTTCTATGTTGAGTGCTTTGCGTGTAATGGCAGTGTCAACGAGGGCCGGGAGGTTGGGAGTAGAAAGACAACAGGACTACCACATTTCAGGGGAAACTATCGTACATTTAAATCCACACTGCAGTGATGCACCAAGACCTGAGTAAGTGAATGTGGACAGCAGTTCACAGAGAGCTCACCAAGTTAACTTCAGCGGGCTCCGACTGCAGGCCGGTGTTTATTATGCAGCCTACAGAACTAGGCCCTATACAGAACACACTAATATGTAATCAAAAAGGTCACAGGAATCATTTTACCACAAAACTTTAGGGTAATGACACCAAGCTTAAACCAAACAGAAGCTGTGAAACAGAGGTTATAAGAAGCTTGGAAATGTTGCACGGCATTAATCAAGTTCAAATGCTCTCCCGTTCACAACACCTTATACTTGTGCAGGGTTTTCCCTACTATTATAACCAGGGTTCCAAATTAGCAGCATCTACCAGCCAAATGCTGGTAAAATATGCAAGTGGCTGGTAGATTTGCTACACTCACCAGCCAAAAAAACAATGGTATTCCATTGAGTGGCTGGTGAAATTTGAACATTGAATAGCCATTCGGCTGGTAGACGAAAAAGTTCATTTTGAACCCTGATTATAACGTTTAGGCCGTTTTGGGCAGCACCTAAGCTGAATGAATGTAAAATCAATGTGAGCATCAAAACTAACTACATTTGTGGACTTCTTTAGCAAGTTTCGGTCTTGTAGCTTTTGTGAGTCATCTGCCTCTAGCTTTTCCAATATTTGAGAATAGAATAGAATAGAATAGAATGCCTTTTATTGTCATTATACACATGTACAACGAGATTTAAGCAACTCCTTTCCAGTGTCAACATGTACGTAAAAGAAATGTAACAACATGGAATAAAATAAGTAGTGCAAAAGAAAAAGGGGGGCAAGGTGCACAGTTCTGAGACACTATATACATATATAAAAATAGAATATTATAAATATGGTTTGTATACAGTGTGATACGCATTGTGTAACAAAGATATGGTAATAATAATGGTTCAAAATGATGTGAAATAAATTTTTTTTAATTAAAAACATCACATTTTCTTAAGGGAAGACCCCCTAAAACTGCCCACCAAATACCTGCACCTTCCACAAACCTAGGGGGAACCCTGCTTGTGTGGTACAGTATGTCTCTTTGGAGTGATGAACCGCATTTACTGTAGCGCTGTAGAAAAAGTAGTTTTATGTTTGCAATTTGTAGTTGTTCTGTTTGTGTGCATGTACTGTAATGTCCAGAAAATCTCATTTAACTCCTCACTTGAATGCAAAGACCCTGAATGATAAACCAAAAGTGTCGAAAGACTTCTCTCTCTTCGGCCAACGTTTCTACAAAAGTGTGCTCAGTGACACGTGCTCCTCGCTGGCTGCGATCAGCTCCTGTTTAAACCCGACATCTCCGTTAAAAACACGTTGAGGAAGGAAAAGATTTAGAACACATCCAGATTAAACTGAGCTACATACGTGCGGAGCAATATGGCAGTAATTCACCGAAACCAGGAAGCGAGCACAGAGTTCCTCGGGGCCCCATCTTTTATACAATCACACACTGGGGGCCCCTGATGCGGAGGGGTTGGAGTGAGGTCAGAATACCAAATGAAAAGGAAGAAAAACCCAGCGTGATTCAAGTGAGGTGACTTTTTTCGTTCCCTCGTGGTAAAGTTCATAGTTTGGTTGCCCTGAGGAGCCGAGGTCGACTTGTTTGTGCTGTCGGCGCTTTTGAGGAAACAGAGGCCGGACATCTGGCAACACAGAAAAGTCAATCAAGTCTAGATCGCTGACTCATACATATGGTAATAACATGCTGCAGGGAAACGCACATTTAAATGTCCATTTTGTTTTCTGGGAAACATAAATCCAGCTCTAAATTTTCGAGCTTTAGTTGAGGTATTTTACTGATTTTATCCTCTATGGATGCGTCATAAAATACAGCGCTTGGGGAGCGGAGTTCGTTTCTGGGAAAAAAACAAAAGACTTTCATCCAAGGAAACGTGATCGTTCCTCTGGAGGGTTTTAAGCTTCCTGTTGTCCTCGGGTCAAATTTGACAAATTTTCAAAAAGTTTCTATAGGCCTATCAGAAATTTGGCTTTTCTTTCAACCAAATTGTCCAAGAACATTACGTGGACAGTTCAATACAACCATTACTCTTAACAAGTAAAATAAATGATCATTTCACTACTTTCATTGAATTTGGGTGTGTTATTCAATTTTATAGTGTTTGAAATTTTTTTTTATCAAAGAACGTTGGAAAAAATGTGACAATTCTTTATGGAAAAAACAACAAAAATGTCAAAAAAGTGCAAAAAAATTAACAATAATATTGAAAATTTGTGACAAAAAAAATGGAAAAAAAGTGACATTTTTTGGGGGAAAAAACTACAAAAACGTAAAAAAAAAAAATGCCAAAAAATCAATAATATCGAAAATTTGTGACAAAAACATCGGGAAAAAGTGACGAAATTCTTTGAAAAAAGTGACCAAAAAAAGTTTCAATTTGAAAATTTTGCAAGTCGCATGGTCGATGGGAAGCCAACACAAGGGTTAATCCAAACCACGATCTTTTTCCTAAACTTAACTAGTGGTTTTGTTGCTGTCTTTTTGTCCGGCTAAACTTAACAGTGATGTCCGCTGATACGAGCGACGGCGGTCGCCTAATTTCATAGGATATCACACCAATTGATGGGCGTACATTTGCGTACAATATCGTACAAACCCGTTCATGACAATGCATTGATCTTCTAAATGCAACAATTATTGAATGTTTTATCCCTTTTTCAGTGTTGGAATATAAGAAAGTACATTTACTCCAGTACTGTACTTAAGTCCAAATGTTGAGGTACTTGTACTTTACTTGAGTCTTTTCTTTTTATGCCACTTTCTACTTCTACTGCGCTACATTTCAGAGAGAAATATTGTACTTTTTACTCCACTACATTCATCTGTTACAGCTTTAGTTACTAGTTACTTTAGTTACTCCACTACATTCATCTGTTACAGCTTTAGTTACTAGTTACTTTACACATTAATATTTCTGCACACAAAACACATGTAGTTTATAAAATAATATTTTATTATGAATGAAACTAGCCAACAATATAACGGCTACAAGTCCAGCTGAGATGATTAGACCATTAACACACAACTGTTTGGATCCTTAACACTTTCTAAAATGGGAGGATTGTTCTGCATTGAGTACATTTTCCTGATGATACAGACATACTTGTACTTACTTAACATTTTCAATGCAGGACTTTTACTTGTAACAGAGTATTTTTACAGTGTGGTATTAGTGCTTTTCCTTAAGGAAAGTATCTGAATACTTCTCCCCCCCCCCCCCCCCCACACAGGGTCCTGGTAAGGCGGGCACACACTGCGCCCTGGACTGTGGCTCCGGGATCGGCCGCGTATCCAAAGGTGTCCTCCTTCCTGTGTTTGAGAAAATGGAGTTGGCTGACATGATGGAGCACTTCCTGCTCTACGCACACGAGGAGTACCTCGGCGACGACGCCGACCGCATCAACACGTATTACTGCTACAACCTGCAGGAGTTCACGCCTCCGAAAAACAAGTACGACGTCATCTGGATGCAGTGGGTGGCATGTAAGTATGAGAAGGATCTCAGTTTACATTACTGCTCATTGGACCTCAGTCGCTGCAGAATCGTCTTTGAATAGGGTTGGGTACCGAAACCCGGTTCCACTATGGAACCGGTTGCGTAGGAATCGGACCGGATTAGAACGAAAATTTTGGTTCCTCATTTCGGTTCCACTTAATGTGTCGACTGAAATATTTTCCCTCTGTCGCTCCGAAACGGACGTACTACTACTATCACACTTTCTCTGTAGTCATAGTAAATAGTAAATGTAGGCTACTTTTAAAATGCCATATTTTCCCTCTGGGTTCACCAAAACGGACGTAAAAGCATGTTAACCATTCACTGTTAGATGACTTAGGTTTACTTATTAATTAAGTACTTTAAAACGTTATATATATTGTTACATTTAAATAATTTTCAATAAAAAAAAACTCTATAAAAGAGCCTTTCTTTGATGTCATTTTTCAGTTTTTCAAGAATCAGTTTAGGAATCTGAATCGTTTTAAAAGTACCGGTTCGGCATCGGAATCGTAAAAATCCGAACGATACCCAACCCTAGTACTGAACACGTTAATGTTGTTATTTTCATGTGGTGAGCACGAATTTGAAAGTAATGTATTTCAATGGGAAGCATATTTCGTGATCACAGAATGGTTACGGTAACGAGTAGTATCGATAAGGTGAAAATCCACGCAGGGAGGTTGGTCGGGGTGGAGGATGGGTCAAACAATACAGGACTTTCACCCCGGAGACTGAGGGATCGCGTCCCGCGTGTTGCAGTTCCTTTCCACGTTATTCTCTTCCTAACCACAACCGTCCCGTTGTTGTCGGCGTCTCCTGTGTGTGATGGTTCCTTTCCCCGTTTCATGTCCCCGTTGTTGCGTGCCACGGAGACCGCAGATTGTGTCCCTGCACCCGGGGATCGCATCCTGCATGTGGCGGTCCGTCCCGTTGTTGTCGCCGGCATGTGGCGTTTCATTTCCCCGTTGTGGCGTCCCCCAGAGCAGCCCACTGTCATGGCAGGTCGTGAAATGGTCACGTTTGAAAATCATGACCTGTACACGAAATAAACGAGAAAATCGTGACCTGTACACGAAATAAAAGAGAAAATCGTGACCTGTACATGGATCAATAAATCCATTTCATGAACTGGCGTGAGACCGGGTTGGCTATTTTCTTAAAGAGATCGTCGCACACACCAACGCACAAGTATAAACTTCAGTCCACTTACCATAAATCAGACTTTAGAGGGTAGCATCAAACGACCGATATCATCGTATGGTTGGTAGGACCTGTTGCTGCAGAGACAGGTATCCCAGTTGCGATTGGTTGTTTTTTATCGTCATTCCTTATCTGTCTTTCTCTTCAGGCCACCTAACAGACAAGGATCTGATGAACTTCCTGATGCGCTGTAAGAAGAGTCTCCGTCCAAACGGCGTGATCATAATAAAGGACAATATGGCGCGGCAGGGCTGCAAGCTGGACCCCATCGACAGCAGCATCAGCCGCCACCTGGACATCATGAAGTGCATCATCGCCAAGGCGGGCCTGGAGGTCCTGGCTGTGGAGAAGCAGGAAGGCTTCCCAGAGATCATCATGCCCGTCTGGATGATTGCCATGAAATAGAAGTGACATCTACCGTACCAAAAAAAAAGATTGTTGTTGCTCCATTCGGATAAAAAATCCAACCTAAAGCGGAATTCACGTGTAATCCGTCTTTTGTTTAAGTCTAGATTTGTGATCAAGTCTCTGAAAACTGCAACAACACCGCAAGTTCACGATGTCATCAGGAGATAAATCCTGAAAACGGCCATGTGGATGGCGTGACGGCACCCGGGGAGATTTTATCCTTTTTTCTGCTCAGCACAGAAATGAATTAAAGCTTTACCTTCTACAGAAGCACTCTGCACGTCCACAAAGCCAGACTGTAATTTATAGTCAGCCGACCGCCAGTGTAACTGTGGGCGAATCTTGTTCCTGAACCGAAGGATCTTTGGACTAGCCCGTGGATTCAGATGGTTTCTCCTCTGAGTGAGAAATCCAACATGTGGCAGCACAAGTACAACATATCACCATTAATAGAGAGGCAAAGTCCCTCCCCTTCCGGTGGACCGCCATGGGACATTATTTCAGACAAAATATGTACCGTAGTGAATGATCCCTTTTGAATTCAGCCATGGATTACACAAAAAATGTTTATCAATTTAAAAGATAATCGGGGCGGTCTCTAGCTCACCCAGTAAGAGCGCGCGTCTATCCACTTTCACTCTAAAATAAAGGGAAAAAAGCCCCCCAAAAATCTTTAAAAGATAACTTTGCAAGTGAAGAAAGTCTCAGTTTGTCCTAAAACTGTTGAAGTATTAGACTGTGAAAATACGTAAATAGAAAGACTGCTCACCCCAAGGTCTCTAATTGAAGTCTCGCTGAAGCTTAGATGTCTGTGTGTTACCACTCACACGAGCTACGGATCTTGTTCGTTCTTTCGCTTATCGGTTGATGAAACTTCGCTGGATAAAATGCATCAGGTAAAATAACGTTACATGTGTTGGGGAACAGAGCTAAGCTAGCCTTGCTAGCTTGCGAGCCAGGTGACATATATTGTGCGAGACGAGCGATGTAGTTCACTGAGCGGTTTCACACAAAACTAAGTGGTACTACGACAAACCTTCGACAAACTGAGACTTTCTTCACTTACAAAATGATCAAACGGGATAAAAAATAGAATAAGTCTCTCCCCGTTCACTACCGGACATACTCTTTCCGAAATAAGATCCCATGAGGTTCACCAGAGGAGGAGTGACTTTGCCTCTCTACTCATGTTAGATTTCTTTTAAAACCATATTGTTTTATATTTTAGAATACAATCAACATGTGATCTGTACCTGGATACGTTATGTGGATAGTGACATCTGATCACAGGCCTTTGCATTTACACTTGGTATTAATATGTAAAGTTCTTGTTATCTTGATTCTGCTCACATTGTGATCGGATCTAAACATGCAAGTTAGACCGGAGCAGCTGAACCGCGGTCAACAAACATTTAAAATGCATCCCGGATCAAAATGCATCCCGGATCAAAGGTAGCAAGGCAGGAGACTCTCAAGAGAAAGCCACGACCTGTAGGCTACTTGTCAGTAGCCTTGCTAACGTTACTGAGGCCAGTTTCAGGCCTCAGTAACATTCACACAACACACACACAACACAAATTCTTTTTTCCAGCTGTTAAAGATGCCTAGTACCTTGCAGTACAGCTGGATTCTCACGAGAATCTCAGAATTAAAGTAATGTGTTTGTGGTCGAACATCAGCGGACCAAACCAAAGAGTGTCTGGTGAGGAGCTGAAAGCCGTTCGAATCGGGGCCAGTGGAGACTATATGTAACTTTTACACGTTTCTGAAACTGTGTAATGTTCCATCTGATGATCAGAAATGCCCTGTATCTGCAAACGAGACTAACGCTATTTTTTATATCGATTTTATTAATGCCTCTGCCCAGGTCCAATTTTCCCCACGAAGTCACAAAATTATTTGCAACAGGTATACGGTGCCACAGTCACACATTCTGACAAGTCACAGATTTCTTCGTAACACCGGAAAAACCTGTATTAGTGTTACTGTATCCAGCCAGGTAAAAGGTAGCAGGAGATATCTTTATATTGGCCTAATTGTATTTAAATGTTATTTTAGAAGTTATCTGTTAAATATCCAGATACAGGTCACACGGTAATAGCAGGTGGAGGGTCTAGTTCACTGTTCATGTATGTTGCAGGAGAAATAATGCTCATTCAGTCCTTCAAATTGGTCAGGTGTAAATATTACATTTGTTTTTATGTAAGTAGGTTTTATACTTTTGCTTGTAATATGTACTTTTTATATTGATTTCTTTCTTTTTTGTAGTGCTTCAATTTAGACGATAAGTTGCTTAAATCCCACTTTCCAGCACAGCGTCGAGGAACTTCAGAGCATCTTACTGCATGTCTGCTTAAATTCAGAATTCATGAAGACGCTTAGCTGCATTGTTTTGCAAAAATAAAAAACTCAGAAAGCATATGGATGTAGTTTTAGGACTTTTGAATGCTTTTTTTTCTTCATATATATAATGTTTTTCATCTCATGTCCCAAACAAACTCTAACAGGATTAGAGATGGGTCATCACCGTTGGCTATTATAATCAAGGCTGGAACATAAATGCTGACCAATTTTCCCAAAAATATTCCAACAGTGCAGCCCGGGCCGACCACACCCCTGACAGTCATCCCGAGCGGGCTAAAAACACACCAGATAATTGAGATCCTCTCCGATGGTTATGGTAATTCTCCTAAGTATTATTACTATTATTATTTTCTTCAGACTAACAGTAGAAGCAGCACATTGTTTTGGGTTTAATGACTTTCAGCTGGGCCCCTGAAGGCTGGACAGAGGGGGAAGGGGGGGGGGGCTGATTATTTCCTGGTTTTGACAGACAGTGCCGGCTTTCATATCTGCCCTGGCTTCATTTCAGGCCTGTCAGATGTTGTCTGCATAAAACACATCCAGGAGTCGCCTCAAGTATTCAGCGATTGCGTGCGTAAGAGCTCGGCGGGGGGGGGAGTGGTGCGGAGTTGTTCCTCCCTGAGCTTTTTTTATGAAAGGATAGTTTGTCAATGAGTTGACCGGCACTGAGAAAAAGTACAAAATCATCAAAGTGTCGAAGGCGCGATGGCGTGAGATGATCTCCGCGGCATGTTTCTCTCGTCAGAATGACTCTTTTGAGATGTGAATAGAACTAAACACATTTTCCACATCCCGTATGAATTAAAGATCAAAATGCCCCTAAGTTAAACTTGTAGGCTTTTTTTTTCTCCTCTCCTTCTCTCGCAAATAGCAGCCAAATGTGCTGTCACCTTTTCAGGAGTGGTTAGCGTCGCTGACAGTCAAAGCTATCATTTCTAATACTTCTCAATGTCCTCTGCAGCCGCTCGGCAGCAGTTTGAATACATTAGCCAGAGTAACACTAATTTGTCCCGTCACGTCAGCGGAGCAGAGCTTTGGCCCGATTCCAGACGGAGTATCTATCTGTCAGACAGCTCGCGGAGACAGCAGGAAGACAGAGACCACAGAGGGACGGAGCGAACTGGGATCGCCTCAACATGCGAAACAAGGCTGGGAACAGTTCAACTCAAAGCCACAGCTCTAACCGTAAGAAAATTAGGGATTGACCGATACTGGTTTTTCAAGGCCGATACCGATTATTAGTAGTTAACCCTTGTGTTGTCTTCCTGTCGACCATGCAACTTTTAGTTTTTCTGGGTCAAAATTAGAGATGTTCCGATACCGAGGCTCCGATACTGCCTAAATCGCTGGTATCGGTATAGTAGTATACAGCTGTTATACATCATATCATCATACAGGGATAGTAGTATACAGCTGTTATACATCATATCATCATACAGGGATAGTAGTATACAGCTGTTATACATCATATCATCCATACAGGGATAGTAGTATACAGCTGTTATACATCATATCATCATACAGAGATAGTAGTATACAGCTGTTATACATCATATCATCCATACAGAGATAGTAGTATACAGCTGTTATACATCATATCATCCATACAGGGATAGTAGTATACAGTTGTTATACATCATATCATCCATACAGAGATAGTAGTATACAGTTGTTAAAACATAATAAAATATATGACACACTGGTATCGCATCGGTACTCGGTATCGGCCGATACGCAAGTTCAGGTATCAGAATCGGTATCGGGAAGCAAAAAATGGTATTGGGCCATCTCTAGTCAAAATTTGAAATTTTTTTTTTAACGTTTTAAGTCCAGTTCAGACCAAAGATGACGAGACGAGACGAAACCGGCCCGTCTCAGCTCGACTCAACCCAGCTGATGGCGTCGCTGCGACTCAGCTGGTCGAGTCTCCAGAGGCTGGTTTTAGACTAGAGTGCGGATCGGGCCGCATTTTTCTGTTCGAGCCCGGCCCGCGTCCGACAGAGCAGTAACCGAGCCCGGCCCGAGCCCGACACGGTTAAAATCTCATTTTCTTCTCATACTAATGACACATGTACGTTTGTAGGAAGGCATTTGGAAATGTCAACAGATGAGCGCGTTAGACGCTAACGGTCTCCTTTAGCGTCATATTTAAAGCCGCTTGTTCTGAACGTTTGGCATCACTTTTTGACACTCTGGGTCGGGACGTACGTTTAACTGACATGTGGCACAAGAACAGGACAGTTAGATTTAGGTTTAGGTTATAAAATGTACATTTTACACACAAGAACAGGACACAATCCCCGGGCTCCTGGGTGAAAGTCCTGTGTTGTTTGACCCATCCACCACCCCAACCTACCTCCCTACACGGCATTTCGGTCTTTCATGCTACTCTCTACCGTTGTCGCTCTTAATAATACGTCATCTTACAGCGCTGTGGCCGAGCTGTTGCTCTGCTTGGTGCGTTCTACACAGTCGCTGAAGGGGATTTTTGCGTCGTATCTGACGCTGAGAGCCGCTGACCAAGCACCCATATTTTAGGACTTGGGAGTGAAAACGGGTTGGACCAAATGAGAAATGCAACCATGTTGCAACTTAACCCCCGAATCATTACATTACATGTCATTCAGCTGACACTTTTTATCCAAAGAGACATACAGTTGCTATATATGTCAGAGGTCGTACGCCGCTGGAGCATCTAGGGGTTAAGTGTCTTGCTCAGGGACACAGTGGCTGATGTATCGCAGTGGGAATTGAACCCAGATCTCCCACATCATAGTGTCACATCCACTGCGCCACCGCCATACACAAATCTCAGCAAGCCGAATTATAGGTGTGAAAGCGCGCTAAAGGCGCTGACACACAGAGCTGATAATCGGCGGTTGGACAGTCTGGCGAGGTCGGTGACTCGAGTCTGTTCGGTGTGTTCCGTCGTTCGTCCGAGGGGCCGTCGGCCTTCATTTTGGCCAACCTGACATGTATAATCAGCGGGGCGGGCACTGCCGGCAGTCAGACTCAAATGACCCATCTGATTGGTGGAGACTAACCCGGAAACGGGGAGCGGGATGAGCGTGACTAGAGTCTCTCAAAATCTGACGAAAATCTTTTAAACTGACCTTTGTCGATCTGAAATGAAGACAGATTCAGCAACTGCACGGCCTATTTCTCTCTTAAAATGTTTTCAGAAACACGTTTCGGTGAACTATTTTAGTCCAATATGAGATTGTATTCTGAACGAGCCGCCATGACAGTCTGGCTTTGAATTTCCGGAGAAACCAGACCCACGTGACGCGTTCGTCCAATCAGCTGCCGGTTTTCATTTTTGGGCAAAAATACAGATTAGCGCCGCCTGCTGTTATGGAGACGTATTACGTCTCGTCTCTTCGGTGTGTTCCGAGGCACTTTTTTGACCAACTCGGGGAGACTGATCAGCCCAACTGCCTTTTCTGCCGAGGGTCGGCCGTCTGCTCAGTGTGTCTGCAGCTTAAGATGGCTGTGTGGCCATCACAGGGACCTTTAACATCTGTGCTGTCTTCATTTGTTGTACAACAACTGAGAATTAAAGCCAGGTCCGTGTTACATTATTGGACAGAAATATATGCTATAT
>NC_050183.1:14347769-14355269 GCF_008315115.2 Sander lucioperca
ATTATATTCATCAACACATGCGGTTATTAATATGTTGCTCAGTGTCTGCTGGATGTGTGAACATGTTTGTCATACACGCCGCTTTATAAGGTGATAATATGTCAGGTTTTTGTTTGTCCGCTTCGTGTGGAGTTGACAAGGGGACCTTAAAGGTCCCATGACATGCTGCTTTTTGGATGCTTTTATATAGACCTTAGTGGTCCCCTAATACTGTATCTGAAGTCTCTTTTATATAGACCTTAGTGGTCCCCTAATACTGTATCTGAAGTCTCTTTTATATAGGCCTTAGTGGTCCCCTAATACTGTATCTGAAGTCTCTTTTATATAGACCTTAGTGGTCCCCTAATACTGTATCTGAAGTCTCTTTCCCAAAATTCAGCCTTGGTCCAGAATTACAGCCACTAGAGCCAGTCCCACAATGAGCTTTCCTTAGGATTTGCCATTTCTGTGTCTGTAGCTTTAAATGCTATTGAGGAGGAGAGAGGGGGGGGCAAGGTGGAGGGTGGGGGTGTGGCCTTGACCAACTGCCATGCTTTGCTGGTTTTCAAGCCATGATGTCTCTCTCTTTCTCATGGGCGGGCCAAATTCTCTGGGCGGGCAAAGCAGAGAAAGGGGAGGTAACCTTTCCCCTTATGACGTCGTAAGGAGGAGATTCCAGATCGGCCCATCTGAGCTTTCATTTTCTCAAAGGCAGAGCAGGATACCCAGGGCTCGGTTTACACCTATCACCATTTCTAGCCACTGGGGGACCATAGGCAGGCTGGGGGAACTCACATTAATGTTAAAAAACCTCATAAAGTGAAATTGTCATGCCATGGGACCTCTAACGGTCCAGTGTGTAACGTTTTTAGTTGTTCATTATCAAAATCTGTGTTGCCCATTCACAAACTTGTCCTTTTTCATGAATATTTATGTACTTTGAACTGCGTGGTGCGAGAGAGTTGATTGCGATATATGATCTCAACGCTAGATGGGAGAAATTCCCACACATTGGACCTTTAAGTTGGGATTGTTTTGGCGGAAAAAAGAAGACAAGACCTTGTGTAGCACAGAAGTCATATTTCAACGGTCACAAAAAGTCACCTGTCAGATAACTATAGGTCATTTTAGGCATTTCAACAAACTAGTGCAGTGCCCGATGCTTGAGTCCCAGTTTTTTTTTTCTTCACAACTTTATTTTGTAAATTGTCACAAACACACGTGACACAAAATGCCGACCCCTGCTGCTGTACAGAGCCCTGCACAGGTTGCTGCGTGTGACGTTTTTTTGTGCATGCGGCATCATTGGAAAGACACACGCACGCACATAGGTTCCTCCACTTATAGTTAGATAACCAATGCTGTGAATTACTTATTAAACGGGCCTCATGCTTCTGCACTGTCAGAAAAAGAGGTACAATACAGGTCCATTTTTGTTCCCTAAGGTACAAACTTAGCAAATGTTCCCTTAAAAATACAAAAATGTATCTTTAAGGAACAAGTATGCACCTTCCATTGTACATTGTGGACTTTCTGAGGTGTAAGGTACATATTTGTACCTTAATGTTTAAATGTAAAACGGCAGGGATTAGTGGATGCTCATCACAGCAGAAAATGAATGTCATCTCTCAATATAGAACCACAAGTTAATCTATACTATATTCAAACTCAATAACTCAATAATTGTCAAACTAAATTAACTGTAAAGTTTGGGGATATGTGCAAAATAAATCAGAATGTTTTTTTTGGTGAAGTGTCCCTTTGAATCCTTCTTAATCATGTTAATGAGGAGTATGTAATAATTTATATTCACAGTGGTGGTCAGTACTGTCAGGGTGCGGACATCACACATGATTGCCCTGAACCCCCTGGTCGTTCATACTGATTGCGATGAAAACAGTCCGAGCAGCTCCGACAACAGATTTCCACGGCTCAGCACTCAGACTGTCATCAGATCCCTCCGCACACAGTTGAAGTACAACACACCTAGAAGTATGAAAGTATAAAACATGTTTTTATTCTCTTCCCACACAGGAAAGAGCAGCAGCATCTTTAAAAGCTACATTGTGTAAGACTTTCTCCCATCTAGCGGTGAAATTGTATCTGACAACCAACTGAATATTACTTTCTAGCCCCTCCCATTCCGAGCGCGTTGTAACTCCTACGGTGGCCGTATTATTCCAAGAAGTACGACTTCGTCCGTGAGCGTTCCTTCCAGTGTAATAATAGTTTTAGGTTATTTTGGTACCATTTCATTCAACATCAGCCATCAGGTTCCCAAACATATGCAAGCTAATGTTAGTAATGTATCAGTGCTATCGTTATTCTGTATATTGTACGAGATTAATAGTGTAAGGTAATGTTTACAGCGTAGGAGAGAAGCAACGGAGGTTTGTGTGTTTAAAATATTTCTCTGAGCAGTATGAACAATGTCAATGAAACCGAAATTAATAATTCAGAACACATACTCACTCGTATGTATTCTGAATTATTCTGAACGTCAGATTCTACGCTTACGAGAATACTTTGATTAGTTGGTGGAAGTAATTACACATGAATGAGCACGTATTTGTGAAAGAACAAATGTTTTTTTGCTAAGAATCAACTAAAAAAATGACACAATAGAGCTTTAAGCTTCTTGGTTTCTTCTTTCCTCTCCTGGTTTCAAACCGCTCTAAGATTCCTCAAACTCAAACAGGGTGTTTGCATTTGCAGGAAAACAGGATGTGAACTTTTAAGACCACACTAAAGGAGTTTATGATTGGGGGAGACATTGTTCGGCGTGTTCCTGGGCTTGTATACAAGGGGAACATTGAAACACTCCGGTGGTTAAGATGTGAGCGGGAAATTTATTGGACTCACATGGGCGACATTTTTATTCAAACCTAGTAGTAATTTGCCCGTCATATGGGGCGACTGTTCCAGGGAAGGAAGGTAGTTAAAAGTCATTTGGGTAGA
Source organism: Sander lucioperca (assembly GCF_008315115.2). Lineage (NCBI taxonomy): Eukaryota > Metazoa > Chordata > Actinopteri > Perciformes > Percidae > Sander > Sander lucioperca. The sequence goes on from NC_050183.1 coordinate 14,350,707, forward strand.
AGTGAGATGATAAGTGACGCTAATTGTTGAAGTTAATGATCAAGTATAGTAATGCTCCAAAGTGATTCACAAATATTTGGATTGACGTGGAAAGAAGAAACCTTTCTTTAACAATTTATCGTTGTTTACTTCTTGATAGAGGCTTGTTTGTTTGTTTGTTTGCTTAGTTACACATATGAGAGCATTTTTAAAAGGAAAAATCCAAAAGGGAATGTGTGGGAGAATCATAAAAACCCACTGGGTTTAGAAAGGAAGGAAAACAGTAAGCCATAAAAAGAAATGTACTAACAAAACGTAGAATGACGCTGAAGAAAGTCGTTGGCTGACACTATGATAGCACGTTGTTTCTGCAGCTGCACACAATTAAAGCGTAACTCTCGCCAAAATGCAACCTAGGGTCTTTTTGTGAACATACCCGAGTCAAACTTTCGTTTAAAAGCATAATTAGGACGGAATCGCCACTTTTAAGATTGACCGTATTCTCATTTTCGGTCAAATGGCCTTTTGAATGGGAGTGCTAGGGGCAACTACTATGATCACATCAAAATAGCTATTTTTAAAACACTAAGAAGGCTCGACACAACATGAGACTTTTCTCCAAGTATCGCCAGGGGCTGCACCTTAACGAAAGCATTGAGAACATTGTTTGTGTACACAGAGTTTACTAAAAAGAAAGGTTTTCAACAATTCACTGTAGCTGTTGGTTTTTCCGCTCGCCGCCATCTTGCCAGTCAAGTTAACGGTACGATAAACCTTGTGTTATGAATACTAAACCTTATGGAGTGTATGGAGTTTTCTACTTTTAAATACATGTTACACTGATCAATACTTTTTTAGTGAAGATGAATGTACAGTAGTGGTGTATAACGGACCGTAGTTGATCTCGCTCCAGGTTTGGACTTCTTTTTACAGCTGAAATATTAGAATTACTGAATATTAGAGAGAAAGTAGTCTACCGAAAAAAGGTACCGGTACCGAATTCCAGGTATGTGGTATCGGTACAAAGGTTGACCAGGAAGATAACTCAACTTGAATGTATGTTTCTTAAAAGTCAGTATGTTGATTAACAGTTCTTGTTATCGCCAATTGTTCCGGACCCCTAAGCTTAAAAAAACAAAATTCCGATGCGGACCTTTGAGTGTAATGTTTGAGAACTCCTGATGTAGATCATTCTCAAGCATGCAGCAGGTGGGTGAACGCCTCAACGGTGAGCCTGCATCTGTGCAGGCAGGAACTCTGTCACACTCACGGTCTCCGTCTTCACAGTATTTATGGTGTGAGGAAATCTGCAGCCATGTGAACAGGAGCCAAGACTCAAACGTGAACCTGATGTGAGCCGAGAGATCCTGACCTGAGATCGCAGAAACTGTGTGAAATCCAGCGCTAACCCATCATTCCCTGTGATGCCGCAGCAGCGGCAGCTAAGAGGGGAACAGAGGAGGAGGAGGAGGAGGAGGAGGAGAAGAGAGGGGGGAGGCGGTGAGCAATCCTCCTAATTTGAAGCAAGTTGAGCGATTTTATGAACTAGCTGTGAAATATGACTTTAATAATGGTTGCAAATGGCAGCGCCGGCGTCTGGGAGCATTGGGAGGGAGAGCAATATGGCCGGATTAAAAAGTGTGGAAAATAAAGAAGTCAACATTCCCAACGCTGGGATCAACACCAGCTCACCGCCAACCTCCCTCCGCCTCAGCAGCCACCCCTGGCAAAGCGTGCGAGCTAATGAAATGTGAAAATACTTGTGGGCGCGGCGGCTACGGGCTCAGCAAAATCCAGCTCCATAAACTGATGATTAAATCGATGTCCCTGCGGCAGGGGGGCTTAATTCTGTATATATGTTCCACTTTGCTTTTTTGGGCGGCTCACAGAAAGTTTGGGCTCAGAAGAAGAGGAGCAGACTGAGACAACCGGCGTCTGACGAGAGGTTTTAACGGGTGCTGCGGTATGGTTTAATGGGGCACCACCCTGGCTTCACCCCTGCCCTGTGGTCGGACTTTTAAAAACCACGACGCTGATCTGATGCGTGGAGTCACTTTTTATAGATTTCTTTTGGCTAAGTTTAGAAACGTGTAAAACAAAGTGAAAATAATGGTTTTTGCAAATTACAAACAAGCATTTAATGAACTCAGCCAGTGCTCTTGTTTCGAGGCTGAGGCATTGATCAACATTATGGCAGAGACACCTCCCTGACAACATAGAACATAGACACATGTTGGGAAAGTCCCTCTCTCAGCTCCTGATCCTCCTCTTCCTGTGGACATGATTCCATCTGTACTGTATGTGTGTGTACACAAACACATGACGCCTGCTACATTTGGTTCTCGGTAGAAAAAAACACACACACTTGCAGCCTAAATGAGAAATGAGAATTTAACGAGCGCGCCACTGCGGGGGCTGCTTCGATTCCACCGAGCGATCCTTGGAAAGAGTTAAGGGATGTTGTTCATTGTCACATGACATTAGGAGCACAAACTCTCCACCTCCTCCTCTGTACCGCCTCCAGTCACCCCCCTTCCCCCCCAGCCCCCAGCCCCGTACGCACATCTTGCATGCAGATGTGGCGAAACCGCAAACACTTCAAAGTGCCTCTCCTCAGACCAACAGCGTACCCTGACGCCAACTGTAAATGTCCTGGACACAGTGCACGGAAAATATTAAACCCCCCTCCTCCCCCAGACTCGCAATGAACAGCCGTGCTGAACGGGGCAGGCGGGAGGAGGGGACAGACATCTTAAAAGACCTAAAAACACTTAATGACTCATCATTCTGCTGCGCAACAACAAGGGAGAGTCATCTCTGCTGTCTGTCGGCCAGAAACACAGGAACTCTGTGGCTTCTGCTGCCGCGGCGGGAGACATCTGCAGCCCACTCGTTGCTGTGTCAGACGCTTACCTGGCATCGCACGGAGGTGTGTCATCAAAACATCGCCGCTGTGAGTCAAAAAGGAAAGACTGCAAAGAATGGTTTATGCACAAAAAAAAAAAAAAAAGAAAGAGCCAGAGCTTCTTTTTTTATGTTGTTAGGAGTGGTACCTTATTAGAGAAGTACAACACTGATCGGAAAAAATATTGAGAATACTTCTGCTGATTATCAGCTCTGATCTCCACAGCGCAGTGGATTAAGGTCTGGCTACATTACAGATGAATTCTGGGATGGGGGAAAGAGAAAAAAAACGCTCTGGGTTGTTTTGCATTTCTTTAAACCAATCACAAACGTCTTGGGCGGCGCTAAGCTCCAAACACAGCGACGGTGGCTCTGCTAAATAGTCTCGGCAAGGCACTTGTTTTGGTGGAACATTTGCACCCTGCAAAAGAAAACGCCACATACAATATTAAATGAAGTTAACTGTTGACACAATACAGTGACGTGAGCTATTTAAATTAGCTGATACATGGTTAAACCTCATTGGCTCTTACCAGTGTATCGCCGTGTGTACTTGGTCCACAGCAATCCCACCAATCAGCCTCAAAATGTCCCAGTTAGAGAAGAAATGACCTAAACATATTCTTTGTAAATCTTTACAATCATTCCCCGAAAGAACCAAGCAGGCCTGCCTTGTTGCACCATCTAAGTTTAATTCAAAATCTGACATTTTCAGCGTGTAGCTCGCTAGCTCAAAGTGGGGTCAGCCCTATGTTCCCACAGCCCTATGTTCCCACATTTCTAAGAATTTTCTTAAAAGTAGGCCTATGTTAGGGTTACATTCCACCTGTAGTACATTGCTACTGGATAATAGGTTGGGTGTAATTGGCTACCAAATTGGGAGAAAATCTAATAAAATTTATGAAAAAGGAAATGTGGGAACATAGAGCCTAATTTTGGGAAAAAATCTTAGAAATGTGGGAACATAGGGCTGTGGGACCATAGGCATGCTCCCCTCAAAGTTTGTTGCTGTTTCCTGTTGCGAAGGGATTGTAAGAACAGCGCACACAACACACAGAGGGTAGATGTCAGGCAATTATCCTAGAAATATACTTCTGTTGACCAAGAAAATGATGAACTGGAAGGAGCCAAAAGCACCAACCTTAACCCAATGGACACAGAGACCAAAAATAGTTTATATAATGGAACCAATGACGGCAAACCTGCAACTGAAAATAGAGACCGTCAAACAATATATTGTCCAATAAGATGCAATGGGTTGTTGTAAAAAAATAGGTTATGAAATTCATGGTAAAGGTCATATGTTTCCATGTAAATTCCACTTCAAATGCAAACATTTGGTTAAATTCTAAACTTGCTTTGCTTAATTTAATTTATTATGTATTTATTTGTATTAATTTCATGTATTTGTGTATAACTGAGCATGTACTGTATGTGCATATATCTCACACTTCTTATTGTATTCTACTCTATACTACTCTCTCCACTCTATTTTTAAAAAAAAATCCTTATTAGTTTTGTTCGGGAATGTTGTGTTATGTTTTTAAGAAAAAGAAGGGAAAAAAAGGAAGAGATGGATGAAGGGAGGAAGACGACGTTTGTGATGAATGTTGGCCTCTCCTCAGCCAGCTTGGTTAAGATAATGATGTAATTGGCCTGGGCCCCTAAAGAGCTCCATCA
>NC_050183.1:14360269-14382769 GCF_008315115.2 Sander lucioperca
AGGAGGGCCACGACATCACGGCCACCAACACAACTCAGCAAAGATTGTTCTTGCTCGGACTTTAACTTCTGGATATTCAGCAGCGTTGCCACAACGGACCGAATGGCTTCGCTCGCTCGCAACTACAACTCAAACTAGCGCACGACCTCAACGTCATCGTTCTCAGCCACTCTCTCTGTTCACTGATTGGACCGGTAAAGATTTGGCCGGAGAAAACCCAAGAATATACCGCAAACCCAGACGGTGTACTGAAGGAAAATGAAAATTGAGCGGAAGTATGTAGGACGGCGGAGCCAGGCTAGCATTTCAGTGGCCAAAAAGTGCCCCGCTAGACCTAGCAGTCCTCTGATTGGCCCAAGAGACAGAGCGCAACGCGTCATGTACTCTGAAAACCACGCCCACAGAAGCGGGAAAACAATCGGTGCAACTAAGTGCTGAAACGCTAACAGTGCCTGCAGCTAGCTAAAACATCAGAGCATGTCACAGGATTATTTGTCAGCACCCTTTGTCTACCAGAAAGGACAAGTTAGCTATTAGTAAGCTAACGTTAGCGATGTGTTAGCAAACTAAGGCACTTGCAGACGTAATGCTGCACAGCTTTCTGTTTTATCCACATCCCACTATAACACAAACTGCAGACTGTTAAAATACTTTAGCGTAACTTACAAAAATGTAGTTAGCCTAAAACTGAAATTTGGATATTTTAATGATAATGATAACAAAATGCTTGCTGCACACTTATTGTTGGGCATAACGTTAGCTTAGTGTCTGTCTTTCCATTCTTCCTGCTGATTCCTCACGTCTGTATCCACTTTTGTCTTCCTAAAAGCTCAGTTTTTCAGTTCAGCAGCTAATAATTATGGGTTCATTGCATTGTTGGTAGTGCTCCCACCACACAGCAGCTTAGAGGCATCTTTTTGTTGTTTTCTAGTGGACAGAATTGACGAAGAGGAGGCATCATCATACAAGTCAATGGAGAGTGAAGAGTTGTTTTCAATGGAATGCGGAGGTGGGACTAAAATTATCTGTGTCCTTTTGGTTGGCCCCCTTCTGAGTGTATCCAGTATCCTTTAAGTCTGCCCAAATACCCCGCTGTTCAGCCCTAGTGCCTCCTTGGATAAATCATATGACTAGTTGCCCCTGTTTTTGGCCTAAGTGCCCCTTTTTTCTGTCCTAGTGGCCCTCTAATCATCCCAAGTGTAATTGGTGACCCTCTGTTTGCCTCTAGTAGCCCTCTGGTTGGCTCAAGGGCCCCATCGGTTGGGCCAAGTCACCAAGTGCCCCTTTAGTCGGTTTTAGTGCTCCTTTTATTCTCTCCTCGACAAACCACGTGACTAGGTGCCACTGTATTTGCCTAAGTGCCCCTTTGGTCTGCCCGAAAGCCCCTCTATTCGTCCCTAGTGGCCCTCTAATCATCCCAAGTGCTCCTTTGATTGACCTTTGCACCTTTAGTTGACCCAGGTGATTGTAGTGAGTAGTTGGGGGAGTTCCTTACCTCGTAAAGTGTCCTTTAAAGTGTCCTTTAATTGTGTAGAGGAGCACAAAGTGAGACTAGCTCTGTGGGGAATTTTGTAACGTTAGAAATGTTTTGTAGGCTCACCTCTGGGAGACAGTTCTGCGGTCCAGGGTAGACTGAGAGCCCTAACAAGGCAGAGGCATTTTGCTGCTTAGAAAGAGGAAAGAAGCTGTGCGGCTACAATGTGCTTTGGAAAGAATTGAGTCGTACAGAGTACAGACGAGAAGCCGCCCTGCCACAAACACATGCTTTGTTTCATTTGGTATGAGTAGATTGTGTTTTTTTGCTCAAATTTTCTTTTGATAGTTTCAAGTTTTCAAGTTTCGAGTTCAAGTTCAAACAACTTTAATTCATGCCAAAGGGAAATTCAGTTTTCAATAAAAAAAGAAAAAAACATGTACACGTAAACACATAAACAGCAGACAGGAGCACACGAAGGCCGGGCAATGATACAGTTTGGTTCAAGTTAAGGACAATGATGAAATAAATACACAAATAAATAAATAAATAGGGTTCCAAGACAAATGTTACACAAGCAATAAAAACCTCAGAACAGTAAAATAAGATATTCATTCCAAGGTTAAAAAGTCAATAGCAGACTGATATACAGTATATATACCAGCCCGGTCTCATGGCAGTTTGCGAAATGGTCACGTTATTTAATCTATTGATATGTGTTCACGGGGACGTTTTTCTCATTTTTTTACGTGGTGGCCAGCACAATAAATGTGAAGTAATGTATTTCAATGGGAAGCATATTTCGTAGTATTCGTATTATTTCGTAATATTTCGTCGAAAATGGTAGGGAGTAGTATGAGGAGTCAAACATCCGCGTAGGGAGGCTGGTCGGGGTGGTGGATGGGTCAAACAACACAGGACTTTCACCCAGGTGACCGGCGATTGCGTCCCGCGTGTGGCGTTTTGTTTCCCCGTAGTTTTCCTAATCACAACCATCCCACAGCGCGTCCCCTGCGGCCGTCTCCCGGCGTGTGAGGCGTCCTTTCCCCATAGTGTTTTTCCTAAACCCAACCTTCGCCATCCCGTTATTGTCGCGCGTCCCCAGCGGCCGTCCCCCGCGGCCGTCTCCCGGCATGTGAGGCGTCCTTTCCCCGTAGTGTTTTTCCTAAACCTAACCTCCGCCATCCCATTATTGTCGCGCGTCCCCAGCGGCCGTCCCCAGCGGCCGTCTCCTGGCCGTCCCCAGCGGCCGTCTCCCGGCGTGTGAGGCGTCCCCGTAGTAGTAGTCCTAATCACAACCGTGTATAAGGCCTCCTTTCCCTGTTGTGTATTTCGTCCCCGTGAACATGTATCAATAGATTAAAAATAACGTGACATTTACACGAACTGCTGTGAGACCGGGTTGTATATACATATTTTTTTAAACTTCTCATTTTACAAGTGGATTTGGCACACTGTAAATAAATAGCACACATTGGAATTCAACTCGTCAACATACTGACGCTTGTTCAGTGGCTCCGATATGGGTCAACCAACACAAGACAAGATTTTTTTTGGGGGGCATTTCAGGCCTTTGTTTTTGTAGGACAGCTGAAGACATGAAAGGAAAGAGAGAGGGGGAATGACATGCAGCAAAGGGCCGGAGGTCGGAGTCAAACCCCGACCGCTGCGGCGAGGAGTAAACCTCTACATATGGGAGCGCGCTCTACAAGGTGAGCTACCCAGGCGCCAAAACAACACAAGACTTTCACCCAGGGGACCGGTGTTTGTGTCCCGTTCTTGTCCCGTGTGTCACTGAAACGTACATTTTGTAACCCCACCCGCCATTCCTAAACCTAACTGTCCCGTTCTGGTGCCGCGTGTCAGTTTAAACGTACGTCCTGACCCAGAGCGTCAAATATTGACGCCCAGAGTCACAACCAAACGCATTGAAAAATTGTGCCAAGGGGCTAGACGCTAACGGAGACTTTTCGTGTCGCCGAACGCCAAAGGGACCAAGCGTCACTTGCTCACGTTCTTGGAGTGAGAATGTGTTGGTACATTAGAGTTGCCCCTTCTCCAACTTGGCCCTTGGCCCAGAGAAAATTTGTACACACCTCTGCAGTTGACACACACACACACACACACACACACACACACACACACACACACACACACACACACACACACACGGTGATTGTCAGTCATATCTATTACCAATTCCATGACCATGGGTTTGATTTTCAGCAATAAGACAGTACGTGTAATGACAGCATTAAGGCTTGTTCTGCATATATAGAGTTTCAAGGAAAACGAAGACAGATGCTTCTCCCTCGTTGCTCTTACACGTCAACACAAGTAAGGCAAAAACACATTCCTGGTGGCTACACTGGCTGTGTTTAGCCCTGTCTGTGTGTGTTCTGCCCCGGCACTCGAACGGCCTAAATAAAAAGCGATGCTGGATGTCTGACTCGAAGCCGAGGCTCCTTGCCATCGTCAGCCGGTAACGTGAGTAATGAGCTCTGTCAGACACTGGCGGCTGACTGATGTTTTCCACCGCAGACCAACCTCCCTGAGAGCTGACGGCAGACGCTTGCTAACGACAGATCCGTGCATGCAAATGGCGGCGTTTCTGACCGGCCCCTATAGAGGAAGGTGATGAGATGATTGGCGTGATACGCCCACGAACTTCTCAGCTCCAGGTCACGACCCGGTGGAGTACTGAGATTTGGTACTGTGTGTCCTTTGGTAGAGATTACAACACAAGGGAGTGAGCGAGCCTTCAGGACAAGCAATGTGTAAACCACAAGTTCACTAACAGTGTTACACCAGTAAGACTGAACTTCTTCAACAATTTCAACTTGCAACTGTCAAACCCTGTTGTGAAATCATTATGCGTTAATGTGACTTGAGTGGTTTGGAATTGCAATTTGGGGGAAACGGGGAACACGTTCAAAGCTCTGAGGGAGTACAGAAGTGTTACTGAACATTTTGAGTCGTGAAAATGAGGTTTGTTTTTTGTCAAATTACTTGACAAGAGCACGGCCACGACTCCATTTACACAACGTGTTGCGGGAACTATATCAAATCTTTACACCAATGTGTTTTCAATTTATCATTGAGGATCTGACTTTCACACATTATAATCTTGCATCTTGTGAACTTACAGTATTTTTGGCTCTGGATTGGAGTCTATTAAAAAGTTCTTTTTGTGGGATTTTAGCGTTAAGAACCAATTAAGTAAAGCAAATGTCCTGAAGCAGCCATGGTTGCATTGGCACACAGCTCTTCTAGTATTTCACAGTTCATCATGCAGCTCACATCCTGGTGGAGCAACAATGTTGTGACAGATCTTTTTCCCCCTTCAAGGATGAAACTTACAAATTTCATCTCTCAGCCAACTGTGACCCAAACTAACGACAGCTCATTTATACTCTTGTCATGTGGGGAGCCATCGGACGTGGACTAATAGCCTATTTTGATCCGCAGTTCGAGAAATAATGACACAGTGGAATGAAAAGCACATCGTCATGATTCAGTATGAAGGCCTGGCATTGTTTGGTTTTGACCCACAGCTCGAGTTTAGGAAATGAAATGGAAAGAAAATGCCTCCCTTTTTTAGTTTTTTTTTACGGTGAGTGATTGTTTCCCTCGGCGTGCTCGTGGACATTTAAAGAGAAGAAACCAAACAAACAAAAAGAGCATTTAAAAAAAAAAAAAAAAAACTTTAAAGGACACGCCCTTTTGTGTTTCTAACACATTAAGGAAAACCTCGAGGCCGCTCGTAAAATAAAAATACATCTTTCTCTCTCGGCCATAAAATAAAACAAGATTGTCTGCCTCCGCAACAAAAAAAACACACAGGCAGCACTTTTCTCCCTGTTTTCCTCTGCGAAGAATGGTTGTAAATGTGTAATTACATTAATAAAATAGTCCCGGGTAGTAAACCGCTGCCTCCGAGGATGCCTGATTGCACAAAGTGTGTGTTTGTGCATGGATGCATTTTTGTGCGTGCAAGCAAGATGTATGCAGAAGTAGGTGCGTGCAGCGGTGTGTGGTTACGGGTTAGCGTATTAAAAAAACAAAATGGCAACACAGGCTTTAAATGTTCCCCAATCCTAAGGGCAAGGCGCTCACACAGTATTACCTCTGGCGGTTAGTTAGCGAGCTGAGGTGGGGGCGGCGTGGCATTAGGCTTCGGTACATGGTGCCAGTTTCTGCCATAATAAAGGCATTAAAAAGCTCCTCATTAAACTATTTTGGGCACAGGGGTTTGGAGAGGCACTGGCTGCCAGTGATTCTGTGCCAGGGCACCTCTATGTCACCGGTGGCTCGAGGGATATAATTACAAACACATGCTTATTAATGGGGCTCCGGAGGACCTGTGTGATGAGAGAAAAGAGGCTGAAAGAGAGAGAGACAGAGTTATGTTTGAGGGTGTAAAAGAGAAAAAGCTGCAACAGTTTGCAAATAAGGTCACGTTCACACAAATGCAGATGAATGCACAGTAGGCATCATAGGGTTGTTATAGTAAACTAAGAAGCAGTGAAAAATATTGTTTGTAAACTGAAAAAAACTAAAACCTTCAAGAAACTCTAAAAGTAAAGTGAATATTGCCAGGGTAAGAAACAAATAAAAATGAAATCAAAAGTTTCAGTTTTTTTTTTTTTACAGAAATTGAACAGAGTTGACATTCTAACAACTGCTTCACATTGGAGACCAAAGTAGCAATGTGGAGGAAGGTAGAGAGTTAGACACAGGGCCCTATTTCAATGATCTAAGCGCACGGCGTGAAGCGCATGGCGCAGGTGCGTTTAGGGCATGTCCAGATCCATTTTTGCTAGTTTGACGGCGGAAAAAAGGGTCCGTGCGCCGGGCGCATGGTTCTAAAAGGGTTGTACTTAGTGTCTTCATTAATCAGAGGGGTGTTTTGGGCGTAACATGCAATCAACCAATCAGAGATCATCTCCCATTCCCTTTAAAAGCCAGGCGCGTTTGGACCTTGGAGCATTGCTATTATCATGGCGGATTTGCACCGTAATATTTTTATTTTTGATCTTCTGCATGTGTGTGTGCTGCTGTGCGTCCCTGTGTGTGTAACAAGCATAGTGTGTGTGCGCTGTGCACGAGCCTAGGAGCATTTTATTAATTTGCTGTTAAAATAACAATGAAATGCTGCGTTATTGACTTTAGACCAGGTTTTTGTTGGTCAATGGTGCGATCACTTCCCGCTGCCTCAAGATAGCAATACGCCCAGAATGCACCTGAACACACCTCCCTGTAAGACCAGCACGCCCATGGGCGCACAGATGGGCACAGGTGCATTTGCTATTTAAACGACGCAGGCGCTGGACGGGAAATTGACAACTGCGTCGATCTTAAACTAGCAAAGACACTTGCGTTGGGCTTTGCGCTGTGCTGCACTGCGCTGGGTACAAGATAGGGCCCTTAGTCTACTGATTGGACGATGCTGCTAGATTTGTGTCAGACTATCGATATTGTAGTACTGGTACTGTTATTGTTCTCTGCCCTATGTTAGTATGTCAGTCATGTTGAAATAATTACAGTATAAAGGATATTTTGTTACCTTGCTACCAAAACTACGTTTGTGGCAGTATTTTTCTATTGTTTTTTGTACATGTTGCTGTTGTTGTGATCGCTCGCTGGCTCTGCTGTGGACTTGAAAAGTTTGTCCGCCCCGGGGTTAGAGCGCTCTACAGACTGTACAAAATATTGCCATTCCACAGTAAAGGAAGATAAAACGTTATACTCTTGTCCTGAGTAATCCTTCCTCCTGCACGTATACATCCGAATATCCCTCGTTGTCAGAAGCTAACAATGTTAAATAGCTCGGTTTTCCAGCGGTTCACACAAGGCTTGAAAGCGAACCCTACCACTGGTTACGTGTGTAGAATCTCAACAAAAGACACCTGTGTCTAAAAGCCGTATTGACAGGAATGAGGCAGAGGAGAAAACGGCGAAATCAGCTTGGGCAGTGCAGGCGGCGGCATCAATGCCAAACTAAAGGGGACACGGTGGTCAAAACCCTTGTGGTGCTCATGAAATTCCTTCCATGCTCCTGATACAACCTTTCTCTTGAGTCCACTGGGTCTCCCCAAATGTCCAACTGGTTCTGGTTTTATCTTGTTCCTTTTACAGGAAGAGTCCTGCTGATGCAGTGGCGGTTCGAGGCTGGCCGGTGCCCCCTTAATAATTAGTCAAAACCCCCCATTTGGCAAATATCACCCCACCTTTATTCCCAAAAGAATATACGTTATTCACGTGCAGTGATAAATAAAACGTAGATTAACACTGCATGACTCTTCTTGTGTTTATTGTAATGTGTGTATCCAGTGGCGCCGGCAGGATTCTACTTCATAATACGCACAAACAGCACCCGCCCGCTGAAGCGGTTTACTGCGCCAGAAATCAGCTGTTCTTATAATATTTAATGTGTTTTTTTATTATATCATAATGACCAAATCATGAAAATATTCTACTAAAACTTTTTTTAAGAGAGAGAGAGCGCGAGAGAGAGATTTGTGTAATAGCGTAATTCTTCTAACCGTAACCCTAACCCACCTGTGACACATACACACACACACACACACAAACAACAGTTGTAAATAGCTTTACATATTTATGTCTGATGTTTAAAAGACAGAGAGAGAGAGAGAGAGAGAAAGAGAGAGAGAGAGAGAGAGAGAGAGAGAGAGAGAGAGAGAGAGAGAGAGAGAGAGAGAGAGAGAGATGGATGTGCTCAGAGCAGACAGCTGATATAAATAACCTGAGTTCTCTGTGTGCCAACATCATATCCCCAATATGATCAAAAAGCCTCATGACCGCAATATGCATATCCATGTTAACACACATGATTCATACAACATGCTAGCTCCGTCCGTGGGGTTAGCGATACCAGTTTATCTGCGGATCGAGTTAAACATTTTACGCATTGTTATCATTAGATGCGTTGCAACCTACCCTAACCTATGAAGGGTTTGTGGTATGTAACACTTATGCTTTATATTTGTGGTACCCCTAAAATGGCATGTGGCCCCAGCCTGGCCCCTCCATTAGAAACGGTCTAGAACCGCCACTGTGCTGATGTGACCTGAGCTGACTCCATCGCATGCCTTCACTCAGCAGGACCTGTCCATATTAATGGAGATACATTTAAAGATGCCCTTAATGTGTCAGAGGCTTTTTTCCCCACACTGCATTTTCACATTGTTTTCTAGAAGCACCAAACAGCTAAAGCTCCCTTTTACTTCCACCAGCATCTGGTACAAACATGGTGCGTTCCTCTTCTCGGTCTCTCAGCAGGATGAGGCTTTGTTCTGTCTCTGTGATCTTATTCAGTTCATAAATGCAGCCAATCACACAATACAGGTGTTGTCAATAACGTCGTGTTGTTGACTATCAAACATCAGCAAAGCTCATCCAAACATGTTTGTGTGTTCATACCTAAATGACAAAAAAATAGTTTTCTTTTAGTTCTTTTGCAAATGCATAGCAAAACAACCCATATGAGCATTTTGCTGATCTTATTCTGGATGAAGAATAGCCAATAGCCAATAGTTCATTTGCAGACACCGCCAGATGTCCCGCACCTTCCGCTCTCTGTGTGTTGTCGTTCTTAAAATCCCTTCGCTTCAGGAAACGGGCTCAGCCCAATGTTCCCACATTTCTAAGATTTTTCTTAAAATTAGGCCCTACGTTCCCACAGCCCTATGTTCTCACATTTCTAGGACATTTTCAAAATTAGGTCTTGTGTTCCTACATTTCCCTACAATTTAAGCTCTATCTTCCCACAAAATGTTTTAGAGTTAGGGGGATAAAATCTGATGCAAATTTATGAAAAAGGAAATGAATTAGAAATGTGGGAACATAGGGCTGTGGGAACATAGGCACGGTCCCCAGGAAACAACAACAAACTTCGAGCTAGCGAGCTACACGCTGAAAATGGCAACTTTTGAAGACAATTTGGATGGTGCAACAGGGACGACCTGCTTGGTTCTTTCAGGGAATGATTGTAAAGATTTACAAAGAATATGTTTAGATCATTTCCTCTCTAACTGGGACGTTTTGGGACAGATTGGTGGGATTGCTGTGGACGAAGTACACACGGAGATACACTGGTATGTATCCAGCTAATTTAAATAGCTCACGTTACCAATATCATCCAATTGTGGCCACAAATGGAACTTCTCGTGCTGGTGGGGGTTCCCGTTTTCTCAGACTGGAACGCCCCGGAACGCCCCCTTCTCTCAGGAAGCAAAATTACGAATTCCACTATGGCCACGCCTAGACCCGCCCTACGAAGCAGCTGGATTGTTTTGATAGGACCTGTACAAATGGGGTTACGTTACCTTGCGTAAGCATGGACACCTGGCCAATAAATGCTATTGAAGGCCGGGTCTTGGCGTGGCCATAGTGGGATTCATAATATCGCTCCCGGGAAACATACCACGAGGTAAAAATGCCAATATGGAAGGGGAAATGACATCATACCCATTGTGCCTTGCGAAACTCTTTGCGATTGGTCGATGTAACGCTACCAGGAACGACGTGTGTCACGACGGGAACGCCCAAGCCGCAGCTGGACCCTCATCCACGTCACTGTATTGTGTCAACAGTTAACTTCATTTAATATTGTATGTGGCATTTTCTTTTGCGGGGTGCAAATGTTCCACCAAAACAAGTTCCTTCCCGAGACTATTTAGCAGAGCCACCATCGCTGCATCTGGAGCTTACTGCCGCCCAAGACGATTGTGATTGGTTTAAAGAAATGCAAACAACCCAGAGCAGGTTTTTTTCTTCCTATCCCAGAATACATCAGTGGTGTAGCCAGACCTTAATCCACAGCGCTGTGGAGATAGAGCTGGCAATGCGAGACTACTCTCAAGTTAAATTCATTATTTGCAGGCATTTAAAATCATTATTTCATTTGATGACCTTGCTGCCCTGGCATTTGGCCTTTGTGCCCTCAAAAATTGACAACACCAAAGATCAAGTGGCCTTGCCCCTTAAAATGAAATGAATGATGAAATTCCAGGCCTGATCAGGAGTATTTGATTGGCATAAATAATAAGTAAGGGTTGTGTAGCTCTGGCATGCGCTGTGGTGAAAAAGCAGAGTGTTGCGTAACGTTTGAAGTGCCTGATAATGATGATGATAGGAAAGAAAGTGGGCACGAAGGGGCAGCCCTGCCAGCCTCGCCATGGCAACCCCTCGTGTTTACATTAAATGCGGGGCATGGGATGGCGCCGGGGCTCTGATGTGGTGCCGTGGTAATCATGTCACCGAGAGACAGAGACAGACTCAGAGAGGGAGAAGCTCTTTGAGAAATGATCAACACCAACAAACGCACTGATGAAAGAGTTTGGCCGCAGATTCAAACGCCTCATTTTGTGAATAAATTTAGACGGGCGTTAAGAAAAACCGCTGTGGTGGCGACAGCAGATACATTTACGAGGCTGTAACTCAAATTAGATAAACAACGGGCAGAAATCAAATGACTCGGCTGCCTATTGTGCTCGAGCGTCTGCTGCTCCCTGTGAAGATGGCAGAGACTGTTTAAAGCTCATCAGCTAATCACATGAAGGGATCAGAGTCTGTGGATTTTCAAACTCATGATAACTGAACATCAGTTGACTTTACATCACATACAGTAACTGTCTAAGAGGCAAACAGCTGCTATCTAGCCACTCGTGTTTTCACTTTACAAGGTTCCTTTATAACCTTTGTAGTCTATATCGACGACGTTTTATTTCAACCCAGTCTCACGGTAGTTCGAGAAATGGTCACGTAATTTAATCTATTGATTAGTGTACACGGACACGTTTATCTCGTTTTTTTTTTCGTGATGGTCAGCACGTTTTTTAACAGCTTTGCTATTATTTGTATTTTTAGCCCTATAACCGCTGTTTCAGCTACAACGGGGCGGTTGGGTTTAGGAAAATAAGAACGGGGCGGTTGGGTTTAGGAAAATAAGAACGGGGCGGTTGGGTTTAGGAAACATGACACACGGGACACGATCCCCGGTCTCCTGGGTGAAAGTCCTGTGTAGTTTTACCCATCCACCACCCCAACCAACCTCCCTATGCGGATTTTTGGGCTTTCATACTACTCGCTAAAGAATCATGCTGTGATCACGAAAGATGCTTCCCATTGAAATACATTAGTTTAAAAACCGTAGCCCATCACGAAAAAAACGAGATAAACGTGTCCGTGCACACGAATCAATAGATTAAATTACATGACCATTTCACGAACTGCCGTGAGACTGGGCAGTTTATTTCCGGGATTGCTCCGGTGCCGCCAGAAATTCCGCCGGATGTCCCTTATTTCGGCCGGATGTCCGTCCCCTTCCTCTTTCTTTGTGTTGGCGCTCTAACCTCCGGTGGATTTCTGAGGACTATGGTTAACTGCTCCTCAGATCTCTGCAGGGTAAATCCAGACAGCTAGCTAGACTATCTGTCCAATCTGAGTTTTCTGTTGCACGACTGCAACAACTTTTGAACGTACACATGTTCCACCAAAACAAGTTCCTTCCTGAGACTATATTGCCGAGGCACCGTCATTGTGTCCGCAGCACTGTGGAGGAAGGTCTGACGATGCGAGACTACTTCATTCTAGTCTGATAATCACACTGAATTGCTCTTTTTTGTGTGACTTTTTTTGCATTTGAAAAAAAACTGAACCACAACCTCATGTTCCACTGTCATTCTGTTGCCATGTTTGTCCTCTGAGCTTTGTCACACTTTTTGCAGCATCCAACACTTAAAGTAAAGACCATGAAGGAATGTGCACCAGGGGCGATTCTAGGATCAGACCTTTAGGGGGTTTACTCAGCCCCTAATGAAAATGTGACACGGATACAGTGCCTTGCAAAAGTGTTAACCCCCCCTGCTAAATCAGTAATTTTAATGGATAACAATTAATATATGTATTTATTATTATAAAAGATGATAAATGCAAAATATTGAACATATGGGCGCCTGGGTAGTCACCTGTCTACAGCTGTCCTGTCTATTATAGGCTAAAATGCCCCAAAAAATATCTTAAAAGAAATAAATAAAATTGAACAACAAAAAACTACGAAAGTCTCTTTATGGACTACCAGAATCAAATGATAGTGGGGTGTAAACAATAAATAAAATTAAAATAAAAAATAAAACATTCCTTGACTGGGTTACAGGTGCATAGCATTGGCGACGGCGACACAAGATGTTAAACCTGTTTCTTTGAACCTGTAATTGTTTGTCCTCTCTCACTAATTTAAAAATTAATTTGGCTGAGCCCCCCTAAAAAGGGTCTAAAATCGCCACTGATGTGCACCCTTGCTGTAATCACACATCCTGTATTTTCTTTCAAGAGTGTGTGTTGACATTTTTTTGTGTATGTAACAGTATACTGTAAACAGTAGGAGTCTATATCAACGACGGTTCATTTATGAGATTGTTCAGGTGCCGCCTGGAGTTCCGCCGGATGTCTCTTACTTTTTGCTTTCTTTATGTTAACTTTAAAGTGCTCATATTATGCTTTTTGGCTTTTTCCCTTTCCTTTATTGTGTTATATATCTTTTTGTGCATGTTATAGGTTTACAAAGTGAAAAAGCCCAAAGTCCACCCCAAAGGGACTTACCATCTCCAACAGAAAACACTGTTCACAAACTGCTCCAAACAGCTCTATTGTAGTCCAGCCTTTACTTCAGAGACAAACGTGGTCACTTTGGAACACATGTTATAATGCTCGCCTAGCTGCTAGCATGGCACGCCCTCATACTCTGCTTCTGACTGGCTAGTAGTCCTTACCTAGCTACTGTCAGGGCACGCCCTCATACTCTGCTTCTGACTGGCTAGTAGTCCTTACCTAGCTACTGTCAGGGCACGCCCTCATACTCTGCTTCTGACTGCCTAGTAGTCCTTACCTAGGTACTGCACATGTGCGACTCCCAACAAAGATGTTACAGAAGTGAGAGGTCTCACTCTGTAGCTAAAACAGAGAGCTCAACACACAGGGTGAAAAGAGGAGCTGCAACAATGTGTAGTACAACAAAAATATGGTGTTTTTTTGAAAATTAAACAATGTAAACCTATTCTAGTACAATCTCTTAATACAATTATGAAACTGTAAATGAGCATAATATAAGTACTTTAAACTCTGGTCAGATCGTGCAACATTAACCAGAACCTCTGACCAAGGTTACAGGTTGAAAATGGCAAGTTTTAATGAAATTTGGATTGTGCAACAAGGCAGCCCTGCTTGGTTCTTTCGGGGAATGATTGTAAAGATTTACAAAGAATATGTTTACGACATTTACCAATGCCAATAAACCTTCCTCCACAGCCCAGTGGAGATAGGTCTGGCATTGTAAGACTATTGCCTGGTCCTGTTTGTTTGTGTCTATTGTATGCCTGTGTATCGCTGTGAATATGCGTGCATGTGCTGATCTTTGTAACTGGTTCCCATGGTATCAGACCACCATGTTCCCAGTCCCATCAGTATCAGCTGGCCTGCTGTGGTTTCACGATGCAGCTCAGGAATCTGTCACCCAGAGCAAAAAAGCGTTAGGATGTTTAGAGTCAGGCCCACAAAATGTGGAGCTGGTTTCTGAGGGAAATAGCTCGGCGACTCCGTCCCTGGATCTGATTAACTGTGTGCTTGTGGGAGGATGTCTTGATCAGTGTGTGTGTGTGTGTGTGTGTGTGTGTGTGTGTGTGTGTAAATTTACATCATACCCCTCCAGTTTACCATCTCCTCAGATACCCTTTACTGTTTTTGTTCATTAAGAAGCAGCCGTGGAAGACGTACTTCTTTACGGAAACTATACGACTGTAAAAACACTCAATTTGCCTACAAATAAATCCCTTTCAGATTTTTTTTTTTAACAAAGTTAGATAGTTTTGTTTTTTCCAATTTTTGGTGGACCATTTAGGAAGGATGTAAGAAAAGAAGTTATATAAAAGAATAATGTTGTAAACACGTCGTCAGCGTTGTGAAATTGTAGCAGACGTTACCTCAGATCTTCCTCCACAGCGCTGCGGAGGAAGATCTGGCTAGAAAAACATGCTCTGGTTTATTGGCATTTCTTTAAACCAATCACAATCGTCTTGGGCGGCGCTAAGCACCGTACGGAGCCACAGCGCCGCTGCAAAATAGTCTCAGGAAGTAACTTGTTTTGGTGGAACATATGTACGTTCAAAAGTTGTTTTGGTCGTGCAACAGAAAACTCAGATTGGACAGATAAAATAAAAAACTTTGCAGTTTACTTTCATTTTTTGACGATTTAAAGGGACATGACCCCCGGTCTACTGGGTGGAAGTCCTGAGTTTGTTTGCGCTCTTAAGGTCGTGACACACCAAACAGACGGCCGACCCTCGGCAGAAAAGGCAGTTGGACCGATCAGTATCCCCGAGTTGGTCAAAAACGTCCCTCAGAACACCAAAGAGACGAGACGTAATACGTCGCCATAACAGCAGCCGGCGCTATTCTGTATTGTCGCCCAAAAATAAAAACCGGCAGCTGATTGGACGAACGCGTCACGTGGGTCTGGTTTCTCCGGAAATTCAAAGCCAGACTGTCATGGCGGCTCGTTCAGAATACGATCTCATATTGTACTAAAATAGTTCACCGAAACGTGTTTCTGAAAACATTTTAAGAGAGAAATAGGCCGTGCAGTTGCTGAATCTGTCTTCATTTCAGATCGACAAAGGTCAGTTTAAAAGATTTTCGTCAGATTTTGAGAGACTCTAGTCACGCTCATCCCGCTCCCCGTTTCCGGGTTAGCTCTCCACCAATCAGATGGGTCATTTGAGTCTGACCGCCGGCAGTGAAACACACTGAACAGACTCGAGTCACTGACCTCGCCAGACTGTCCAACGGCCGATTATTGGCTTGGTGTGTCTCGGGCTTTATACTTCGTCACATTACTTGAAAAACCATCATCTTTGATAAAGCTTATAGTTAGGGAGTGAGGAGTTGCAGCATAGTAGAGTAGAGGGAGGCAGGAAGTACAAGCCCGTTCCGGCAGGGGAGAGTACGAGCCCGGTCCAGGGCCCCTCTCTTTAGCCTGCCTCTCTTAGTTATGCTATTATAACTCTAGACTGCTGTGGGAAGCTCCTTCCAAGGACACAATGAGCCGCTCCCTCCTCTCTCTTTTCACTTGTCTCCTTTTGTGTGCATCTTAGTCCCAGAAATGCCTGTTACTAACCTAGCTCTGGGGAGTTTTCTCCCCAGAGTCCCTTTGCTTCTTCTTCACCCAGAACATCGCCTTGGAATTGGGTGGCACCTACACCGGGGTCCTGGGTGCAGCTGACGCTATGGACTTACTACACCCTGCTACGCTCTGCGATTCCCCGCAGTGTCCGACTGCGTCCTGCCGCGTCCAACCGCGTCCACCCAGGCTGCTGTGCCACACTACACCCCGTAACGCCCTGCTGTGCCCTACTATGACATGAACTACTACGACTACCATTGTGATCACTGTTTCACTATCTTTATTATGACTATTATTGCCACCATTCACCACTCCCCCAACTGGTGCCGTCAGACACCGCCTACCAAGAGTCTGGGTCTGTCCGAGGTTTCTTCCTAACAAAAAAGGGAGTTTTTCCTCGCCACTGTCGCAATAGCTACTGCTAATGCTTGCTCTTGAGGCAACCACTGTAATAGTTGGGGCTTCGTAAACTATAGAGTGTGGTCTAGACCTACTCTATCTGTAAAGTGTCTCGAGATAACTCTTGTTATGATTTGATACTATAAATAAAATTGAATTGAATTGAAATGAACTGAATTACTTTGTGCTTTGTTTTCGTAAATAACTACTACGGCCACTAGAGGGCGCCGCCACTATAACCGTGAAGATGAGTCATAATTGCAGCTTTAACAAACTTTTTCAGGGGAGGACAGTCTGTTTCTTTTCACAGCCACATGCATGTTCTGAACATCGAGAAGGCCTACAGAACCATTAGAGAAAGTGAGGACCTTTTGGACTGTGAATATTTGGGGGAAATGAGGACTTGATGGGGAAAGTGAGGACATATTGTCATGTCCTCTTAGGGTTAGGGAATGAATGATGTTTGTGATGGTGGTTGTGGTTTTGTGGTGTTCGTGGGGTTGAGAGTTCATCAGCCATCAAAACTTTCATTCTTTGGATTAACTTCCCGATGTTTCTGCTGATTCTGTGTACGAGAAATCAAAACAAAGTGAAAACACTTTTAAATCCCAGCAGATGTTTCAAAGACAAAACAGCATCGGCTGGCTGCTACTTTTAATAGAAGCTTGTTTACAGGAATGCTTTCAATCCGTCTATTTGGAGTTGTCTATAAAATGTATGACCTTGTGTTTCAACCCACAGTTGTATTGCTCTTTTTAATCTCCCATCCAGTGATCCTAATAAAGTCTGATTTAGAAAATAATCAAATCAGGTTTATGTAATTGTTTATGAACAACATGAAAAGGCCTAACAAGGGGAGGTCGTAAATTAGCGTAATCATCACAGCTTTTTTGTGTTTGGAACAATGAGTCATTGTTGCTTTGCATATCCACAAACACGACACATACTTGGGTTTAATGTGATTAACTCAGCTGAGGCTCGGCATTTCTGTGCCATAAATCTCTCTGCGCTCTCAGCTTAGGGCTCCCACAAAAAGCCCAAATCCATGAATCTTGTTCATTTTGTTCCCCTGCTAATGAAATCAGGTAATAAGGGCGTGGCAATCGGGCCGAGTGAGAGCTTGTATACAGCCTGAGACTACCAGAAACTCCAGGGGAGATGGGGCAATGCGGTTCACAATGTACCTATGCCAAAGGCTAATAGGCGTTCACTCTCTCCCTCTCTGCTTGATTGGGACCAGATGTGTGTGCGTTACACTCTGGGAAATGGCTGAGATGAGAGACAGCGAGGCCGCCAGAGCCACAATAAATTCGTGGAACGGCTAATGAATAAAACAACAGCGGATTAAATGTGCCATGGCTAAAAATAATTTGATTAAGAATCCGATTCGGCGGCCAAATTGTTGGAGGCCATGCTGGAGACAGCTGCGTCTTTATTTGAGCTCTGGTGTGCGAGAGAGACCGCATTTTCCCTCCTAACGAGCTTCTACGAGACTTCGATCGCGGTCTTTTTTATGGGGATTTCTGGGCAAAAGCTCGAGGCCCTAATGAATCAGTTGTCATCACATGTGATTGCCTGTTTTAAAAAGTCCCAAACTTTCTGACTCTGTTTAGTCAGGTTCAGCCAGGGTCAATCCGAAGTCAAAACACTCCCCCGTCTTCGGCCAATAACCTGCGTTCATCGACAAGTGTCTCCAGCTCCCTGTCAGTTTCATTAATCACACAACTCAGGCAAGGCACAAGCCTTATTTGCAGGGCCTTTATAACTGCCAAACCCCCCCCAAAATGTGTCAATGTGTATCGTAAGGAATATTTCATTGTGGGGTATGATTATTGCCTTTCCATCTGAGATTGAGCTGAAGATCAATATCAACCTCATGACCGTGTGTATACAGAGCTGGAATCAGGATGTGGTTAGCCTGGAACCAGGGGGAAACAGCTAGCTTGGCTCTGTCCGAATATAAAAACAAACACCTACCAACACTCCAAACTCGTCAACATACTGACGCTTGGTGAGGACCCCTTTGGCGTTACTTTTCAAGGTGCAGGGTAAGACCACTTAGTTAGGGTTAGGGTAAGATCGTGGGTGGGGTTAAAAGATGTATGTTTAAGTGATACACGGGACAAGACACAAACCCCGGTCTTCCTCTTGTGATGTTTGACCCATCTACTCCCTCCCATTGTCGCTCTTCATACTGACATAACAACAACAACAAGAGGCCGCTTGACATGGAACATAGTTTGTTCTTAGCATTGGAACAAACTAATTGTTTGTAATGTTATGGTGTTAACAGGCAGTCAGCTGCTTTTTATATATATTCGAGATGAGTTGATGAGAGACACTCTTGATCAAGTTACAATGGTTCAACTGCTTCCTGTGTTTGTTCTAACCTACAATAAAACCACGCTACCCCGTGCTACGCCATACTACGCTATGCTACGCTGTGCTATGCCATGCTACGCTATGCTGGGATCGCGCTCTATACAGAGATGAAATCTGTCCATCTTCTTATCAGACTCTCAGCAAGAAACCAAACAAGCATTCTGTATTCCCCATATTTCCTTTTTAAAAAACAGAACAGAGTAGCCTAAAGAGTTTACCTTTGCAATTTTGTTTGAGATCCCTGTGATGGATGAAGCATCTGTATGTTTTGGGCCGGCTCCTTATTTCCACTTCTAGTTCATCCCTTGTGTCCTTTTGTTCTACTCCTGCCCTCATCTTCACTCTGTCTGAGCGTCTGTCTTCTCTAACTGCTTGTATTTTTAATTGCAACACAAACTGACAGCCCGACTCCCCTCCTGACTCTCATCCGTCCGCCCCGCTCGCTGCCGAGGCTGCAGCCGCAGGGGGTTCGGCTCCCGGGACGAGCCCGAACGCCAGACTGTTGAAAAAGGCGCTGTAAAAGAACCTGAACACTTGTCCAAAGAGCTCAACGGTGCATACACAAGGGAAGCAGGTGAGACAGGGAGGCATTGTTTGGTCCTGCTACAGGTGAGACTCCTCAGAGTCTGCAGCACAGACTTCTCTTCAGATGGATCAGGGACGCTCTCCAAGAACATCAAGAAGGCTTGGCAGGAGGTTGGCACAACGCGGACGGAAAGCCAAGTCTGGAGGAAATGTTAATGATGGAGGGGGAGCTCAGGTGCCAGCGTTACTCTGAGGTTTGATAGCCGTTAGCTTTAGCAGAATGAAGTGATGATATCTGTAGTTTTGTGTATGTTGTCAACCTCCACTGGTGGAGGAAGTATTCAGATTCTTTGCTTTAAAAAGAAAGTACTTATACCACACTGTAAAATACTTTTCAATGCAGGACTTTTACTTCTAACAGTTACTTCAGTAAAAGTATGTAAGTATCATCAGGAAAATGTACTTAAAGTATTAGAAGTAAAAGTACTCAATGCAGGAAAATCCTTCTATTTTAGAAAGTGTAAAGGATCAAAATAGTTGTGTGTTTAATGGTCTAATGATCTCAGCTGGATTTGTAAGCTGTTATATTGTTGGCTAGTTTCATTTATAATAAAACATCAGATTTTATAAACTACATGTGTTTTATGTGCAAGTCTTTAAAGCTCCATTGTGTAAGAATTTCTCCCATCCGGCAGTGAAATTGTATATGACAACCAACTGAATATTACTTTCTAGCCCTTCCCATTCCGAGCATGTTTCAACTCCTACAGTGGCCAAACCCGAAATTAGCTCTTAGCATCTCCATCGTTTACATGCAGCTGTTCTGGCCACTCCAATATTAACTTTGGTCTTGTTGCTTTGCCTGTGACGAACGGTCACGGTGCCACTGAGTCTAAAAGTGCGAAAGCCGGAGGTACAGTATGTCCCTCTTTGGCTAATGTATTTTAAAGATGGAGACGCAACATGGCAGCCGTCATTCGAGCTACTCGCTTGTATGTATTCTGAATGATTCTGAATGGCAGATTCTACGCTTACGAGAATACTTTGATTAGTTGGTGGAAGTTATTGAGCATATATTTGTGAAAGAACAAAGGTTTTTTTTTTTGCTAAGAATCAACTCAAAAAATTACACAATGGAGCTTTAAGGTTCTTCAATATGTGAGCCTGTATTTGACAGATGTCTATAAAAGGATGCACTAAACATCAATATTCTCAACATATTTCCATTTCATGCTGTTTGAATATTTCATCCATGGGTCAAAGCAGTGAAAGTGTTGAATGTTGTAGCTACAGATTTGCGAAGCTCTTTGATGCAAATTTGAGATGTGTAATTTAAAAAAAAATAAACTTGACCGGACTTGACTGAGTTTAAAAGCTGAACAAATGGAGTGAGAAGAGATCGTGTCACATTCTCAAACAGTGAGAAAAGAAACGACTCACAGGAATAGTTTCCTTAGTAACATTTTGGAGCATTCCTGAAGTTTAATTGGAAAAATCAAGAGCTTAAATACAAATCCTGACGAAAGGTTACAATGAGAAAACAGAGCCGCTGAGAGGCCGAAGATGAAACAGATGACGGAACCAAAGTAGCGATTTCCTTTCACGAGAAAACAAGGAGGGCAGAGAGAAACACAGGAACACTGTGAGGGTGAGGAGAGGGAGAGATAAAGGGAAACAGCGTGCATGATGTAACGCCGCTGTTCAGCGCTGCAAACTGGCTGCAGATGGCGGGACGAGAGGTCAGGGATGGAAATTAAAGAACAAATTCAGAGCAGCAGCTGAAAGGGGAGAGGAGGCACTCTGACTGGGATGAGGGTCAGCGTCAGCATACAGCTTTAAAAAAATAAAAAACAGCAATTAGAAGTTCTTACAGGTTCCAGCTCAGAGCCACGGAGACGGCCTGACCCCTAATCATCCTCAATTTGGTTCGGGGCTCTGACTCTCTGATACATGTCTCCTCGGATTGGCTGTTTATTTTTCACAGCGACTTCCTGTTTTGATTGAGCACCACGGGCTGTGTGTCCTTATGGACAGCAGCGAGGGCAAAAGGTGACGTGCACACTTACACGTGTTAAATCATCCAGCACATCGAGCAGTCAAAAAACAGAAAGAAAGAAGTATCTTTCAAATGTATGTGGACACACCTGTCCAATGTTGATAGATAATGATAGGCTCCTTGGTCCTGGAAGTTGCATCAGGTTACTACTGTAGGTGGAAAGCTTAGAGTTAGCACTGTAGTTTACGTCAGAGGAGATAAACAAATAGTTTCATCCAGTATCTTTTACATTTTAGCTTGTTTTGTTTTTGGCTTTTTGAAAGTTAAAAAAACAAGACACCATCCTCCCAACTCTTTTAAACGACAGTCAAATAGAGAGCCGAAGTCACGCCCTTCTACTTCCGGCCAATGGGACCTATCTTTCAAAAAAATATAAACGAGAGTCAATGGAGAGATAATAATTCTTTTTTTATCCCGTTTGAATTGAGCCATGGATTACAAATATGATATTTGTCAATTTGAAAGACAATTTTTCAACCGAACAATGTCTCAGTTTATTGTTAAACTGTTGAAGTATAAGACTGTGAAAATATATGATGTCGTATGGATGACGTCTCGCTGTAACATTACTCTAATGAGCAGAGGATCTTGCTCGTTCTTTTGCTTATCTGCTGACAACACTTCACTGGATAAAACCCATCAGGTAAAATAACGTTACATGTGTTGTGGAACAGAGCTAAGCTAGCTAGCTAGCGAGCAAGTTGAGCATCAACCTAGGTGACGTAAATTGCGCGAGACGAGTGATGTAGTTCTGTGCTCGGTACATTAAATGGAACGGTCAGATGACAGATAAGGTAACAGGATTAAACCGCCACCATGCAACGTGTAAATAGAACGGTCGTGTGTGTCATTTTGGGAATCTTTCGATATCGACCTATAATGTCGTTTTGGTATGGGGATGTGTTGAATCTGTATACTACATATTTGTATCGTCTGTGTCTGGTTGCGGTTGTGATGGTGTTGTGTTGATGGCTGGACAACTACTGGTCAGTGAAGGGTTTAGCATTTTTGGAACAAAGTGCATCACCAAAGTTGCTGAATTCATCCCAAACTGACCTGATGTAGAGAAAACTGCTGAATGTTTAATCAGGTTTCTACAAAGTGTGATCCACTCGCTGTTAGCGCCATGCACAAGATGCTCAATGGTGTTTTAAGCCCCCAACGTCGACTTCAAGGCAGCGCTGCGACCGTCGACTTCAAGGCACCTAACCCTAACCTTAACCCTATAGAATTTTTTTTGTATTGCGACGCCGAGGCATTTATTTTCATAACTCTATACATATAATTTTGATTTATTTTGTAATGTCTCCAGGAGAGAGGCCAGGGCAGGTGTGGAGATGACCTTTTATTTAAAGTTTTATTTAAAATGTTATTCTCCTGCTGTCCATCCGGTTCTTTTAACCTGCTTTTAATACCTGGCCTTCTTTTAAACAGCTTTTATATAACAGAACTTGTTTTTTTAAG